>NC_040036.1:22042790-22332738 GCF_003713205.1 Coffea eugenioides
AACATTTCTTGAGATCAAGAGGGTCTTCACCTTAACCCAAAAAAGTAAACTCCTTTGGTTTCTGTTGTTGTTGCCCCCTCAAATACACATCTCAGCTAGCCTTGCCTGTAAAGCCTCTAATCCTGCATACAATTATGTTTTTGGAAGAACAAAATCAACTCTACTCACTTAAAGATGAATGAAAAGCCAAAAGCAGAAAGCAGAAAGGAAAAACGTCTGGTATATAGAATTTCGACAAAATGTCAAAAGCTCAGCGTTGCTCATCTAAAATGAACCCGAAATGAGCAAAAGGGACAGTAACATTCCAAATTTATATTTAAATTAAAGAAAAAAAATGCAGCGAGCAGATTGGGAAGGAGAAAAGGTTGACTTATTGGGTTAGGAAATAACCCATTTTTTAGAAACTTACCATATAGAGGCGACCTTCAAAAGAGAAAACAGAATTTACAAAATCCCATGAGGGTGGTGGAGCAAATTTTCAAAATCTGTACCTGCAACATTACAACATCATAAAAGAAAAAAATTAGACAACAAAACTCGCAAATAATGTGGGGGAAAAAGAACCAGAAGGCTGAAGAGGCTTTGGAAGAAAGAAGAGAAGAAGCAAGAAGAGTTTTTTTTTTTTTTTTTGAAGAAAAGAACCGAAACAAGCACCTAATCCTCGGGATAGAACAGAAAGAAACAGTGGGCGAAATGTACAGCTGCTGAGCACAAAGTTACTTCGCCCACCTTCTCCAACACCACATTACCAATACAACCTCCAGAAAATAGCAGAACAAAAAAATTCAATAAAAGGGCAACCGTAAAAAAGAGCAAAGCGGAGTGTTAAAACGGTAATATCAACGGGGCTAGGAGCCCAACGACTACATTAGCCAATGACTGCTTCACCGGTTCAGGAGCAGCCACAAGGAGAAAATAGCCTGTGCAAAAATTGTACGACAAATACACAACCACATGAAAGTCAAATGGCAAGGAAGAAGGAGAAAGAGGAAGCAAAGAAAAGTCACGATCTCTCATCAGAGGAATTGTACGGTACAGTACAGAAATAGAGCTCCGATGGGAAGGTGAAGAAAGAAAAGCTCTCTGCCAAAGCCAGCCAACAACCGACTACCAAACAACTATTCCGCTGTTTTTTGACCCAAAAAAAAAAAAATTGGACAGCATGAGGAAGTTGTACAGTATAGTACAGAATAGAGCGCCGGTGGGAAGGTGATGAAGAAAGAAGCTTACTACCAAACAACCATTCCGCCGTTCTTTAACTGCAAAAAAAGAAGGGAAAAAAGAAAAACAGCAGCACCATCCAACCAATCGTATGCTGCCACGTGACGGACGACCACGCTGACGAGGCAACCGGGTTTTCGTGCTTAATCAGACAAGCTTATCGCCACCACGACTCTGTTTGTCGGTTCCATACAAGCACGCAGAACACACCGCATCTACGCTGTAACAATATCACAAAGCAGGCATTGAGCACCTGCAGGACTACAACTTTTCCACCCATCACAAAGCGACACATCAGCAAACCGCACACCCTTTGGCAACATTCCTAAGCACTTAATCTACTTTAGGTTAAATAAAAAATAGTGGTGGTATTGAACTCAAATCTTGTGGTGAAGAACTACATATACAAAAGTCAGAGGAGCACAGTTTCCTTCCCCCAGATAAGTTGCAAAACAAGACTAGAAATTCAACTAGTACCTTTCCTAACTAATTTGAAGACGGAAAATATGAGATCTTGCTTAGTGATCCTCCTCTTCTTCTCAGTTGTTTCGGTAAGTGATTTGCTCTCCCTTTGACCATATATGCTTCCGTACTTTCTCTTTAACAGAAAAACATGCATCTACTCAATAGTACTTGTTCCTCGATTCTGTAAGTGTGATCAGGTTTCTTGTGATTTGTTACCCTCAAGAATCTACCACTGCACTACTAAGATCTTCTTAATTGTACATGATCATCAGCTTGTGTGTATTAGCGAGGCAGCAAGACACGGACCAGAGAATTATGGAAATGAAACACAGGAGCTTCTTAAATGGGCTTCCCGGGTGAGTGATTGAGGTTCAAGAATTTTACTCTTTCTTTTTTCCCAAATCCCTATTGTTGGTTTTATTTTCAAGTGCTTCTTAGGGCATTTAGTTGGGTTGAGTTTTAACATGGATAAAAATTTTCTTCTATTGGAAAATTTTCATTCAAATATGTCTCCAGATCTTGGTTTTTTTTTTTTTTTTTTCTGGGCTTATGCCTCTTTGTGTTCATGGTTTAAATACACAAAGTAAGAACTTGCTAACCATTTGAACTATTGGACGCCACTACCATATTTATAAGAGCTAAAATATGGTGGAACACTCGCCTTCACTCGATTAACTTTTTGGAATCACTTTTTCTCCTCAAAATGACTTCTGTGTAAGAGCTTGTTTTACCTATATAATGGACTACGAGATAAGCTCCTGGATCTTCCACTTGTCTCATGTCATTAGTTTGGGCTATTTTCTCTTTATAGGTGTCATCACTGAATCTGTTCTGGGACTATAGCTACTTCTTAATCTGCTTCAGTCATTTTACGCAATAGGTCACATTTGTGATGCTGGGTTTGGCTTTCTTTACGTGGTGATGATTGTGACCTTGACCAAGGGATAGCTTTCCTTATAAACAATATTAGATGATTCCCAGTCAGAACATTCTAAAAAGTAGAATTTAAAGTTTATCCAGGAAAAAGGGTAATTTATTTTGCCGTGCTGTTAATCAAATTCAAGCATTTTTCAATCTTAGTCAATCTCAAATTGGAGATTACTTGGCCTTATGATTGGTAAATGCTTGATATTTCCTTACTTCAATAACTAACAATATCGATTCATGTTGTTGTTTGGGCTGATTGGTGTACGATACTTTTTCCGTGTCCTCGGATGATCATTATTCTGTGGATATTCATTTGACTTTACTATTTATGTTTAGAGTGGAAATCTGGGTCTTCGTGCACTTTGGCTCATTCTGCATTTTGCCGTCACCATATGGTACTTTCTGCTGGGAGTAGTGCAGTCTTTTGAGAGCTTTCTCATTGCTAGTGATATATTGACGAAATATGAAGCCCTTGATATCAGCAAGGTTCGTTATTTGGCAATGGTAATAGACAGTGAAGAAGCTCAAGAACTTTCAAAAGTTTTGGAGTTATTGCAGTGGGTTGCAGATATTGGTGTGAAAAGTGTCTGCCTTTATGATCCAGAAGGTAAAAGGGATATCCAGAAAGTGAAAATGCTTTAGAATTTACTCAACATTTCCTTTGGTAAGTTTCACCTGACAGGTGTGATAGCATTTTCCTGTTGCAGGTGTGTTGAAAAAGAACAAGGAACCTATCATGCAAAGATTCAGCAGTGCAAACTTGTCTGAGGTATCATGATCTTCATCCACAATTAGCTAGATCCTTTTCTACAAGTATTCATGACAGTATATGTCATATGTCAACCTTGTCAGTTCAATATTCCGTTGTGATGCATATTTTAATGAAGTAATCAATTTTACATATCTATTTTGTGTAAAAGACATTAGGGGCGGTTTGTATGCATGACTTAATATCTTATGTTTGGAATCTGCTGGTTCAGTGTGTTATTATGGTGAAAATGTAAATGAAGTTTTGATTTGCCGAGTTGTTGAGCCCAAGAGATGTGTCAAAGCCCTTTCTCCTGCTTATTGCCTGAGTGGTAATATTTTTTCAAGATACATGGTCTCTGTAGCCAGTCCAATTATTTGGATTGAAGAGTGAAATATTAACTTTGTAATGGTGGACTGAAGGATAATAAAGGTGTTAGGAAACATGAAAGGAAGCAACAGGATATGATTATTTAAATGGAATAGCTAAGTAACGCCTTTCCAAGTATGGCTTTAGTGGGGGAAAAAGTGTTGATATAGCCAATGTCATAGGTTTGATGCAAAGCTCTAGTTGAATTTTGATAAACTTGAAAGAAAGATGGTGCATAATAGACTTGGATTGTGATTTCTTGCAGGAGGCTGCTGTTAATGGTCGGCTTGTTACCCGCAGAAATCTGACTTTGGAGTTTGTTTCATTTGAGGATGGAAAAGAAGCAGTTGCCAAAGCAGCTAATTATCTCTTTGTAAAGCACTATGCAAATGGTACTAAGGAAAAGTCAGATTTTACAGAGCCTCAAATGGCTGAAGCTTTAGGAGCCATTGGTATCCTGTCTTGCCTCTTTTTGGCTTCCCAGATTTTCCGAACATTTAGCAGATATTTTTCTAGCATTGTCTGTGCAAGTTTATATTATTCTTGTTAGTATTGTCTTAACAGGTTCTGGAGGAGCTGATCCTGATCTGCTACTAATTTATGGACCCACAAGATGCCATCTTGGGTTTCCAGCATGGAGACTTCGGTACACTGAAATAGTGTAAGTAAATTAGTAAAGTGCTACGATGTTATTTTTATAGGAGTAAATTCCTCATTGCTGCTGTTTTTGTCAATTCTTAAGGTGCCAAGAACTTTTCTCGGATATGCTTCAGTGGATTACTTTGTAATAGTCCCACCACAGTTGCATCTGTTTCTGCTTGAAATTGTGTAAATAGACTATTGTGCTATTCTGGCCCGGTCACTGTGGTTTTAGTTCATTGCTTTGCCTGCTTTTTGAAATATCTTAGGCATTGGTATCATTGAAATTCGGATTTCAGGTAGAATCCCTATAATAATTGATCTATCCTGCTTCTTCCCCCTCCCGAGAGAGAGAGAGAGAGAGTGCGCGCTATTTTTTCCTGATACTGGCACAAAACGTTTTAATGCGACTTTTGTAAATCGCGTTTGTTTTGCTATAAATATTGACTATTTGAGTGTGTCAAATGCCAATTTCAGTTCTTGCATCAGAATGGTTCGCTTGAATTATTTCTTGTTTGCTGTATGTTGCAGACATATGGGGCCATTGAAGTCTATGAGTTATGGTTCCCTTGTTAAAGCCATTTTCAAGTACACTATGGTGCATCAAAATTATGGTAAGGTTCTTTCTCTTGATCTCCCAAATGACCTTCCATCATAACGCATGCAAAAAAATAAACAAAAACAAGAGTCCTAAGTAGGATAAAATAGAAGACTTTTAAATACAGAAGGAAGTAATTAATTCCGTTAATCTATTCTCAGAAACAACTGATGCTCTGGTCGCTGTGCCTTCATGTGGTCAAAAGTTTGAAACAAGTTTCCATCCCCCTCCTTTTGGGATCAAGGAAAACTATCATGTTATTCATCTCCATTTCCATCTTTTTACCTTATTTGGCGAGTTTAATCTAATGAAAAATGGTGAGTTGTTGCTCTTCATTGATAGGTGGAGGCTGTGGTTGGTTTTATCATGTCGAGCAATGTGCGGTCTAAGTTAATAATTTCTGTATTCCAATAAACGACTTTGGGATCTGCACTTCTTGGTGTCTTAAACCTCATTTTTTATTAGCTTTCTTTTTTCTTTTTATGTCAAAACTTGAAAGAATGCTTTTTTATTGGTTTGTGGGCATATTTTGAATAATAAACATGGGAAACGCAAGTGAGCCTCGGTATAACCTGAATTTATTGTTTGGTCCGAGTAAGAGGGGAAGAGAGAAAAGGGAGGGTTTGGGAGTAGAATTCGAGATATCTTATGATTAGGTGGCGTCTCGGGGACACGATATAACCTGAATTTCATTGTGCTTGATTTCAATTCTTCCCAGGTTCATAAGCAATTTCATCCGCAGTGACGTCATCTTGTGGGACGAGCAGAGTTCGGAAGATGGACCTGACAGACGCTGCTAGTATGGTTTGCATTTTATTGAGAATGTTCTTCTTTGATTGTAGGACCAAAGTTAAAAGGTATCTATTGGCTTGTATGCCCAATTGATTGACCTTTTCGTAAACTCATCCCGTTGTAAACTCATCACGTGATGGAAAATGTTTGTACTCCATTTGCTCTTTTTTTCCTCTTAGGAGTAGGGGGTTGGGAGATGTCTTGGTCCTATGGGGTTGGGACATATATAGTTGGTGGCATTAGTTGAAAGGAATAATAAGAGGAAAAAAAGGCTTCAATTGTTTATCATGCTTCTTATCTACCATCGCAATTTCTATGTGCCTGGGAAAGAACAATTGACTCTAAATGTAAGAGATGTACTTGACAGCTGCAGCATCACGAACGTAAAACCACAAATTTCTTCTGCCCGCCACCACGCACAGTGCTGAATTTGCTTAGTGCAAGAAATTAAGAGGGAATTGAATGCAAGAAACCACGTCACTTTTGACTTATGACTTAATTCTAGTACAAACACGGCAGAGCAACTTGAAGAGAAGCACCGGCCGTACCAATAAGCAAAGATGTTTCATTTTACACCTTCGCCAGGTTCTATTCTTACGCATAACACGTCCAGGTTAAATGATTCACTAAGGTTCTACTGGTATCACAACAACAGAGACTCATTCCACGACTTCCAATTACATAAGCGATACAATATGCAAAGTGTGTTGTAAAAAAGCAAGGAATTTCAATAAATTTTGCTGGGGAGAGTTTGCAATTTAATGTCTCAGTCAACAAGATGTTCCAAGAAGGTTGCAAAACAAGCATTGCCTGGCACCTGCTAAATGGCACATGTCCAATGCCATGCCGTGCTGCCACTTTGCTTGTGCAACATCAAGCCCCGCTATGCTCTGCCGTTTTTACTAGCGCAAGTCACTGTTTGGAAAACATGCTATAGCTTCACGTATCACGTCTACGTTTTAGTATTCTGTTTCTAAAACCCCATCAATTAGACCAAACTCCATAGCCTGCAATTAAGATAGCCATGAAGAAATGCTACTTTTGCTAACAAATGTGGCAGCTACAGTAAAAAAAGCCGATGTTCTCAAACTAATTCCACTTAATGGACAAAGTCTTTTAATAATTTGTGTAATATAAACTAAAAGGAGAGGACAAAGCTAGCAGCATTACCTCAGAGACAGATAAGAAACGATCCCTTTCAGTGTACTGTTGCACTTTCTCAAGAGGTTGGCCAGTAAAACTAGCGTACATTCTGTCAATATTCTGCATTACATAACAATTTAAGGAGTGAAGAACTATAAGTTGACAGGTAGTAGAAGTACTAAAAGAAATTATAACAAGTCTGGGATCACAGATAAATATCATACTAACAGAAACCCAGCCTAAGCAATCAAAGTTTCATTGACATCAGAGGAGAGATGTTCTATACAAAGAAACAACAAATTGGTTGTTGGTTTCTGTTTTAACAACATGTTGGTATACCAAATTCCAGCAAAGAAGCCGGAAGAGCCAATCATAAACTGAAATAATTAGTGGAGAACATCAAAGTAAAGAAGCTGATTAGGAAAGAAAACTGACATGACGAGATTGAACTGCTTCATTCACTTGGCGCCTTACATCCTCCACATGTCCCTGCAAGAAGAAATAAAACCATTTGTGACGGACAGTTAATCAATCTTGCCAAGCATAAAAAATGGTTTCTTTATGTCAAAAGAAGCTAGCAAAACGGTGGTTTCTTTGTGTCGAAATAAAGATCTGCCAAAGATAAAATAACCTATTTATCATCATTCTGTACCATCCTGTCCTTTCCTTCTAGGAAATGAAGTTGAATAAGGGAAACCCAAGAGTAACAGAAAGTTGGTGCACACACCATTGCACTTTATAAGCTATTATTAAATTTGTTCCTCATTCTCTCTCTTTTTTAAGGTCCATCAATGATGACATTTACTCCAAAAGCAGAAAAAATTGAAATAAAGAATGGCATTGTACCCCGCATCCACTTTGCGGTTGATGTATCATAATACGTGCATTTGGCATCGCATACCGCATGCCCTTTTCTCCACCAGCAAGCAGCAGCGCACCTTGGCTTGCAGCAACTCCAAAACATACTGTACCGACCTTAGGCTTTATCAGAGACAAAACAATTGCCAAAAGAGAAGCTACGCTTGTAAAAGCAATGAGTGAAGACATTAAACCAACTGCAAATCTTCTAATTACAAACTCTTAAAAAAACATCGAAAATTCAAGCATAATATGAGCTTTACAGAGGAGAAAAGGCATGCAATATCAATCCAAGTATAAAATCACTGACAGAACTTTGAAAGAGTAGTTATGCCTACCCAGGACATGCAATCGTAGATTGCCAAGACAGAGTAGGTGCTCCCTCCTGGGCAGTTCAGATACATCTGACATGCAGAAAATGCAATACTGGTTATCAATTATTCATGTCACTCTACTAAAATTTTAACTTTATGGTTGATAGGTAATATAACATCACCAAAATATCAGTATCTTCATCAATAGTGGCCAGAGTCACGAGCTGTGATATAACTTGTTGAGCCACCTGAGAAGTAACTGGCTGACCAATAAAGATAATGCGATTCCTAAATAGGACAGTACAGAGATCCAGCGGTCCCCCTGGTGTCATTACAGCCGGCATAATGGGAGGGTTCCCTTTTTTGGCTTCTATAGGACCATAACTGTAGGCGATGAAATATCATAAGAACATAGTGTCTCAAAATCAAGGAAACCATTCTCCATGTAAAAGATGAGCATGAAAAATCTAAAAGAAACTTTGGATACTGTCCATGTCAAATCTGCACCACAAACAACCAATCACAGAGAATTAAATTGTCTTTAGTGATTAAGTGATAGTAAAGATACTAATGTTAGGCACTTTTAGAACAAATATTTCAACGACAAGGTGTACTCTGGTCCACTACAACGAGTTTTGAGAGGAAGCCCTGAAGCAAAATTCAACAATATCTACAAAGGAACATTTCATTATTGCCACCACAATTATTTTCTAGACACCACTTCATCGCAGATGGAGTTCCTTTTTTCACCCTAGCTAGTAGCTAGGCAAAAATAGCCTAGACATATATTTCATGTGGGCATGTTCAAACTTAATGTACTATTTGCATAATAACAGCATAATGCTGGATATTTGAGATGGAGACAGCCACCTTATTGGATCAGTACAACAGTCTTGTATCTACTTTGATTTCTCAATAGTTGAAAGCCCATGAAATGTGGATGCTTTATGCCCCAACCTCAGAAAAAAGAATGCCATAACTTTTTCTTCCTCAGACAATAAGCATAAGATAGCTGAAATTTTTTAACTTAAAAAAAAAACCCCTAAAAAAATGATGGTATTAATTAGATAGGAGCAAAATCGTCCTTATGTTACACCTTTAATAGTCAACAATACTAAATTGTGCATGAACATTCGTTCCTTAAAGAACAATCCAATCCCTTCATGACATTCATAACAGTGAGTTCATTTTGTCCCAAACACGCAGAAAATGAATGAAACTTAACTGCTCATAAACACGTGCAACATTTGAAAAAAAAAAGAAAACTGCAAATGAGTCCTATATCCATAAAGACGCATTACACACATGGAAATGAGCATACATTTAGAGTAGGGACTAATATTTGTAAGCTTAATACAATACAAGGAGACGATAGACAACCTGGAATTCGAGCCAGCACAAGGATCATTCTGCTCATGCTTTAACAAGAACCCGTTTGTTTTACTAGATAATCCTGCTAATTTACCAATAACGTTGTTAAGAAACTGATTGGAACAATAATTAACAAATGTTCCTAAAACCAAATAAGGACCTGATTGTACGGGGAAAGAAGACAAGAAAAGAAAATGAAAAGATAGTACACTTCTTTCCCCAATGGGTATTAAAAATAATAAATAATTTAGGTTTATTATCAGTTCAAAAATATCAAACACTTACCAATTGCAGATAAATCAGCACGGGGATTGGGCAGAGCAGATGGTAAAGATCGCTTCTGATTCCTAAGAGAAAACAATCTATAAACAGAATTGAAATTATCAAAGTAACAACAAATAAGTGCAGCTTTGAGTATCAGTGTGTGTGTCTCTGTATTGTGAATTTGAGGATACCCATCAAGGGATGACGCAGCTAAATACGGCGTCGTTCTCGGTGGATAAGAGACTCTGGGTGAACAAAACGGAGCTGCAATTGTTGAAGCCACCATTTTTCTGATTATGCTCTCGCAGTCTCTGTCTATGCAGGAACGAGAAGCAGCAGAGGAGACGGGGCTGCGTACCACGGCAGCCTCGACAAGGTTTGAAAGGGGATAAGAAGTAATCAAACTAAGAACTGGGCATCTTCGCAAATAAACGAAAGGTAAAGGACTCATGACGATAATTAGTGTCAACCATCGCCAATAAAACATATTAAAATCTGTTAATCGAATGAAACCATGTAATTAGTTGGTGAGTATTTGAAATTTTATTAGGCTTATAAATTGGAGTGTATGTTTAATATGGTTTTTTTTTCCTAAAGAAAAGAGGTTATTGGTAGTTTTTGAAAATTTTATTTTAGTTATAAAGGTGAGAGAAACTACTTAAATGTGAGGGTCAAGAAAAGATGAGATGGTTGTAAAATAAGATTAGCAAGTAATTGAACATGATAAGAAGACTTAGATATGTATAGCGGTAAGAGTCATATAACTTTTTAAAAAACTTAGGATTCGTTTGGATTAGCTGTTTTTGGGATTGTTTTTCAAAAACAATACTGTAGCATTTCGTTTTTCAAATACAAGTCCGTTTGGATTAGTTGTTTTTGGGATTGTTTTTCAAAAACTATATGAAAAACTTTTACTGTAGATGTTTTATGGATTATTTTTAGATGTATTTTTAAAACATGTTTTCGATTATTTTTATAATTTATAATTTTTATAATAATATACATTTATACATTTATAATACATTTATAAATATTTATAAATAAATATATTTATATATTTATATACAAATATATAAATGTATTATGTTATATATAATACATAATTAAATATATTTATAAATGTATAAAAGTATATTATTATAAATGTATAAATTATAAATGAATATTATATAAATGTATAAATGTATAAATGCTTAAATTATAAATAATAAAATATAAATTTTTATATTTTTATACATTTATGCATTTATATTACATTTATAAATATTTATAAATAAATATATTTGTATATTATAATTTATAATTTATAATTTTTATATTTATATACATTTATGTATTTATATACATTTATAACTATTTATAAATAAATATATAAATGTATTATATTATATATAATACATAATATGAATATATTTATAAATGTATAAATGTATATTATTATAAATGTGTATAAATTATAAATGAATATTATATAAATGTATAAATTAATATATTATAAATATACATTAATATTATGTATAAATATACTGAGTGTGTATACACTATTATAGTTGAATGCATGACACATATGTAAAATTTGGATTTTAAATTCAAATTTAAATTATGTGTCATGTAATTGTAAAAATGTATACACTTTCAATGTATAGAAAATTAATCAATTAAGAAAACTACAGAAGCCAATATTTTCTCTAAAAGCCACATTTATTGAAAAAAAGAAACCACATATAAAATCCTATCAAAGTATCGTGCCTATTGCCTTCTTCTTCTTCTTTTTTTTTGTCATTCGTCGCTATTTTATCTATATCTTATTCTATCCTAATCTATTGGGAGGCTCAACTGGACTTATGGGGAGACAGGTGGAGACTAAATTATCATCGGACTAAACGAATGCACTACATATCCGTCTGAATTTTTTAGAAGAGCCACTTATTATGTGTGGCAATCAGTGGAAGGCAAGATTTGAAATCTTGCCTCCCACCCCACCAAGGCCACCGGCCCATTGTTGTTGGAGAATTGAATCTCAGACGGCTTCTTGACCGGCATCATCCTTCCAATTTGTACTGCGATAATACCAAGCATAGAGTGCAATCTGAACGAGTCCAGAAAGTGCTCCAATACCATTGGGAATCGTAACGTTGTAATCAAATTTGAGTGAAGCATAACATAACCCAAACAATACCATTGAGCAAATTAGCAAGCGATATGTACTTCACACTCTTTTTTCTTGATCACATTTTTCATAATTGTCAACGAAGCATGCAAATTACACCAACGAAGATAGACCTTTGCTTCTCGGCGTGCTAGACGGCAAGAGTAATGCCAATTACGATGGCAGTTGCAATTGTTTCAGTCATGAGCAAATAAATGATCGTTTGCCTTTCCCACAAATCAATCGGAGTGAACAAAGAATAATGTGAGAGGTAGATGGCCTCTTTAACAAGTCCAATACCATTGATGGTCGAAACTAAGACGGTTTGAGATTTTACAAATGAAATACCATAAAATATCCACATTTGCACAATTCAATAGCGTCACAATATAAGGGTTTGATCTGAATTCCGCAACTGATTTTGCTATACATATTTTTACGAATGTTGGGACGGTCGAGAGAGAGGTCGAAAGATATAAACATTTCCAATTATCCCAATAACAGTCCTTATCGAATCGATGTTCACCATCTTTGATGTACCTTTCAAGTGTGCAAATGTGATGTTTTCAACTGGAATTTGATAAAAATCTGACCCTAAAAGAGATATAGAGCAATTGAAGCTACGATAATTTAACCTTTGAAGATATGTGCAATTGCTATTTATAAAGATGTAAGGTTTTCCAATTCTCTATAAAAAAAAATGATACTACTAAAGGAAACTCCAATTCCAAACCATGATTCAGATTTCAGACTAACAACAACATAAAAAGTAAAGGCAAAAATAAAAAAGCAAGCGCAAAAGAGCACAAGTGACTTTCAAATTACTAGAGTACCATTCATAAATCGCCTCTTTCAAATTACTAAGAGTTATACAACATGAACCCCATTCTTTGGACTGATTGCTTGTCCGCTCGAAACCAAATTTAAAAAAAAAAATTTTAAAAAAAAAGGAATAAGGAAAAAAGCACTTACCGCTGTGCTATCAACGTAAGCTCGATTTAAGTTTATCATTAACTTCTCAAATTAGTAGCAACTGAGAATCTCTAACAATTACTCAGCACAGAAGGATGCAACTCACAGATGTAGTTAGTAGAGTAGTTATCTAAACAACAGCACCACATAGATTTTTGCTAATTTCCCCAGTTCTGAGTTAGATTCCTGCAGACGATGAAATTTGCTAGTTGGCCGTCGCTTCAAATAAAAGCAAATACAAAATGGAACAAAAACAAGCATTGTGGATTTGCACAACAGGTAGATTTCATTTCGGGAGAGTACTGGGATTAGCACTCCAAACATGTAGAATTTACAAAACTGGCTAAAATTAATAAACAGGAGTCGATGCAACCCACACAAGATTATTCTCTGGGAGAAAATGGCAAATAGGAGAGCCTCCGGGCACAGTTTTCAGGACACGAAATGCTAAATGATTAGGGTCCCAATCCGAGGTATCCATATGACAAACAGCTGCAGCATCCACTCTTCCTCCATTCTCGCCCACAAGCGAAACCTTGAGAAGCTTGTTATCCTTTTTAGTATGGCAGTAGAAGACTGCGTAAGGGTAAGACAGAACATGACATGCTACCATTCTGGCAGGCGAGATCACTCGGGGTTCATCCTGGATTGTATAGTTCTGCAATATGCTAGAGGTTTGTTCTGTTAGGTGATTCGTAGTTACAACTTTCAGTGGGGCTTTTGATCCCAGGATCTCACGTGCAGAGTCAAGCATGGATTCCAGGGACGTTGCGCAAAACTTGGCGTCCTTTGTCGCTGGTTTGAATTCGCAGTGGCTCAGTGTATCTATCATCGCTTTGGCTTGGCGGGAGTCTTGGGAAAAGGAAAAGAGATGGAGAAGATACGGCAGTTGGGACGATGAAAACGGAATGGAATCAGCTTCTTCTCTAGACAGTAGAGGGGGTCTGGCAGAAGGCTCTACGACGGGGAAATAGATTGGAATCCTGTTCCCAAGTTTGATCTGTTTGTCGGTGAAGAAAACCTTTACTGCAAGCTCGTACATATGATCTTTATCCGACGACACAGATGGACTCATTTGATCAAGCTTTTCCGGCACTCCATTTGCTACATGCTTGCGGCCGAGATTGTCGCTGTCTGGTGCGTAGATCGGAGCATTAAGGTTGTGCCTGGTTGTTTGTAGCATCTCGCGCGTCTCTTTATGATCATGAACATTTAAGGGTTCTTCAGCAATTTTCCTGGCTCTACTGCCACAAACACACTGCAATCGAATTCAAATTGATCAAAGTCATGCACACGCTTCAGATTCTGTAGCAGTATGAGATTCATAGCATAGCAGGAATTAGAACGAGCTGTATTGGTGGCAAGAAGCACTTCTCAACCATCAAATACTTGCAAAGCAATAAAGTAGTAGTAGTAGTAGTGTTTTGCATGGCAGAAACTGAAAGATTACCTCCAAGACAACTAACGTGTGAAAGAAGAAAATGCAAGAATGGAGTCCAGCAGCCATGTCTGCTTTTCTGTTAAAACTTCCTTTGCTTTCTCTGTTGTACTCGTGGAAATGAAATTAATGAAAAGGAAGCGGTACTGCACTGCTAAGTTTTTTCTCACTTTTGACCATTACTTATAAATAAGAAAAATCTTGAAGTTCGTTTAATACTAGTACATCTTCTGCATGCTGACCAATTAAGCCAAATTGTAAGCTTTAAATTAGTGGGGAAATGGCATGAGCCACATGGCTACTACTAGCTCAAGGCAAACAAGTCGCTGACTGACTCATCGGAAGCTTATTTTGCAATTCTTTCACTCCACTGACCTACCACTTATAAGCCCCAAATCCGGGAGGAAATGTAGTAGAAAGACGTTAACTAATTTTGACACTTGAGAGTGAAATGAGAAATTTTTTTTTCCCAGGTAAGTCGGGAGAAACTTATCGGCCAATCGAATAAAAGTTCACCTATAAAATAAAGAGTGACTTAAAAGACATTCTATATCTAAATAATAGATACAAGCACGGCCCCCGCGTAAATGGTCCAGCGGTAGCCTCCTCCCACAGGGACCGAGAGGTCCCGAGTTCGAGTCTCAACTCCGCTGGATTCCTCCGCGCACTTAACGTGCTAGGGTTGGGTTGGGACGCCGGGCTCGGGCCGCAGGGGATTAGTCGGACCCCGTAAGAATTGATCCGGACACCCATGTGTCGAAAAAAAAAAAAAAAAAGATACAAGCACGGGATGATCTATCTTATCTTTTCTTTTAGTTTAAGTGCATCGAATGAGTTGAGTTGTATGTTGGATATTGTAAATAAATCTATCTCCGCAATTGTGTCCCTTTCTATGAGCAGGAAACCTGTCTTACCGCTAGCGGATCAGAATTAAATGTTTTCCTTGTTGGTTTTCTTGAATTAAGGTCTCTTTCGGGGCAAAAGACCAGGGGAACTCTCGTAATAGCAACCCGTAGCTCAGCTCATTCATGATTCAGCCAATGCAATTGTTGAATACCTGATTGATAAAAAATTTTTTTTTTTGGGTTAGGTAACAACAAATCCAAGAAAGTGGACTTTTGGAAAGCATATAAAAGTTGAAGAGATCACACAAAGTATAAAAAAAAAAAAAAAAAAGGAGGACACTCTGTCTGGGTTGGAATGCACCTGTAGCGAATTTAGCATTTAGCAGAGCATGCATGAACCTGTCCTACAGCATACATTATTTTATTTTATTTGAAAAAAACACACGCACACGCACGTACGCGCGGAAGTAGCAAATGAACGGGTAATGGAGTTGACCGTTATGGCAACACAGGGGTGTTAAAAGAAGGTGCAGAGAATGTTAAAAGTTTTTGACTTGAGTTTTGTCCAAATGCGTGAGTTATTTGATTCGACAACTTATGCGAGTTTTGTCTTGACTTCTTACTATTATATATATATATATATAAATGCATTGCGTGGTGAAGTACAATTAATTGAGCTGCATGGACGTGGCATGGGCAAAGCCATTCCGGTAAGTGAAATTTTATGGTACTAATATAGAATTGGGAAGAATTCAAGAAGGCTAGAAATGTTGTCGTCTTGCCTTGGCTAGTCAAGGATGGCCGATGCATTTTTTGTCATCACAAGTAACCAGGCCACCTGCATTTGACTGAGCAACCGTGTTACGGCACCTGAACACCACCATATGGGTATGGGTATGGCATCTCCATCCATCTTTTCAGGGATAAAAAATGGGCTATTCTGATTACAGAAATAAACAGCAATACAGCCACAGCCTTATTATTATATATCATTGACATTTAGAACGTGTTAGACGCAGAGTCAATAATAC
This sequence comes from Coffea eugenioides, assembly GCF_003713205.1. Classification (NCBI taxonomy): domain Eukaryota; kingdom Viridiplantae; phylum Streptophyta; class Magnoliopsida; order Gentianales; family Rubiaceae; genus Coffea; species Coffea eugenioides. The sequence continues at coordinate 22,058,935 of NC_040036.1, forward strand.
CACAAATCAAGTCCATCTTGTTTTCCTTGATCTCTGGCCACTAACTAGATCATTAATTAATGTTAAGCCTCACAGCTATCATTGCTAGCTAATCTTCAAGTCATACAAAGACACATCACTGGGTACTGTACAATGCCCATTATTGAGGAAATTCCATTTCCCATTTACGCTATTGAGTTACCTGCTCCTCCTGCCGACCTTCCCACTTGGGCTATCAAACAACAAACAACGAACAAAACCCAAACGAAAGCTCAATGACAGCTAATCTCTTTCCTCTTTTGGTCTTGCCGACAAAGACAGTTTTTTAAACAAATCAAACAAGCAATGAAAATGAAGAAGTTGAAGGAAGCTGTCAAGTTTGTTTTGGATTTTGGATTTGAAAAAATAAATTATGGGGCACCTGATAATCAAGAAATAACTACCAATTATGTATACAGGAAAAGATTAAGGTACCATTTTGAATTCAGAAATGAAGAATTTCCCCATCCCCGCCTGGCCCAAAAAAAAAAAAAAAACTGAATTTGGAAATGAAGAAGTATGAATATCACTACAGATGCATTTTAACGAAGAGCTTCTCTGTCTTTCTTTCTTGAACAGTGGAAGGTCTTTCCAGCTTATGTAGCATTTCATCCTGTTATCGGCTTTGTCCTCCAGGAATCAAAGTGGAACTGTTTTTTTTTTTTTTTGAAGAGGTGACAAAAGAGCAACTAACTAATTCAGAGCTATTCTGATTTCCCTTCAGATTTTCATTCAAGATTGGGGGAGCGAACGTGTAGCCTGTTAGCTGTTTCTGGCTTTCTGTTCTCCCGATCTTTTATTGTCGTCTAGAAGTTGGACAAATTTCAGAAAGCTTGCTTTATTAGGCTCATGGTCTCGTGGGATTGGATCAAGGGCTTCTACAATCTATCAAATCTCAATTGTACAGTGCAATCTAAACAATAACACAATAGATACACACACTAATATAATCAATTTCATCCATCCTATTTCGAATTGAACTCATTCCCGCAATTAACTGCGCTGTACAATTAAACACGTGGTTGTCTGTGCCCCTTTCCCACGGCCACGGGATCCATTTATAGTTTTATGCCGGGGTGCTGCAACCTATGCTGTGATTCAGAATATTCCCTCGCTTTTTGACTTGCCACACACTGACGCTATGTGGAATAATAGGACGTGCAAATCGGAGAAATCAAACAGGTAAAAGCCCAAAAACCTTTTCTTTTGGCCGTGCGTGGTGTATTACGTTTTCATATCCAGAAAGAGAGTCACTTTTACATGGTAACTTTGCAGACAAAAATAAAAAGATATCAGATTCAAAAAATAATGATTAGGCTAGAGAACGGTACGGATGGTTATATGGTGGAGACGGTGTGGATGCCTCCAGGAAGAGTAAAGCAATGGTTTGGAAGGATGTGGTGTGCCATGAGCCACCGCAGTAGCACTAATGGGGACGGCCAGCATGTGTTGTTTGGTTGCAGCCCATCGGTGTCGGTTTCCTACCGGTTTGACAGTGAGTGAAGTGCTATCCATGGGACCCGTGAATACTTAGTGATCGGTCGAGGCGGCAGCGGGTAATGAAAATAATTCTATATCACCGGGGACTGTTTTGCAAACTTAGAGTACAAATATCTTGAATAAAATAAGATGAATTGAAATGGTATTTTGTAAAGGCATGAGTATCTTGAATATATTTTTTCAATTGCCTGGAAGGGACAAAAGAAACATCCTGTTGTTTTTTCAATAATTTTTTTTATTTTTACTGTACCTCTCAGTAGAATTCAAATCCAGATCAAATTATAACCATCTATTAGAGACATAACACTGAACCAATCTTGTAAGATTTCCAAGAAATTTTTAGATTGCTTTGGGAAGAATTCTCTTTTAAATGTCCTCAGTATTGGCTATTTTAGACTAAGGTAAATTATATAAGTACAAACTACAACACACTTCCATATAATTAGTTATTTCATTTTTAAGATTCACGTTTTATGTCATCCATAATTATGTGAATACTATTTTGTACGATAGGCATTCAAAAATTATACATACAAATGAGATGCATTGACACCTATGATATATGTTATTAATGTTACATTCGTTGACCGATTTTAAACTTTTTGGGACTTGATTAAAGCAACATATTGCATCACTAAGTTCCTCAAAAAAGGTTCCCATTTATGAGGTTAACGGTACAACTTGGCAATTTTCCCATTTTTTTAATCAATAAGGTCATTTTTATGCAATGGTGTAACTGCATCGAGCAGATAGTCTTAACAATGTTTTAAAGCATTACTAATATCTTGTGCATTTTGCTCTCTGCCAAATTACCCAAAAATTTTTTTTTTGCCTTTTTTCTACTTAGCAAGCGATCATTCATCTACTTTCCATTCAGTTTCTTTACCATTTAATTTTACTAGATTCACAGATTTTCTTACTTTTATTATACTTGTATAATATGTTTTCCATGAGCCAAATCCATTTAATTACATGATGTTCAAGATCTGTTCACATATTATATGAACATTATTCGATCTTGATTGAATATTAAATGACCTAAAAATGTTGCTTGAATTCGCTTCAATAATTTGTATATATGTTTGACTTCAAATTTGATGTCAATTTGTTAAATTAAATGAATCGAATTCAAGTTTCAGCTCTAACTCCAATTTCAATTTGAAAACTATTTAATTATGCATTTTAAAAATCATTCATGATTTAGAATAAATTTAATTATGCTTCTTTTTTTAACAAATTAATTAATAATCATTTCATGTATAATTACTTTTTCTTACGAAACAAGGCATATATATCCTATATTTAAAAATATACTCATATTGCTATTCATTTATTCTTTGTCATTATATATGTGCTCACGAACTATTCGAATAGTTTGTGAATAGGATCGTGCTCGTCTCGACTATTAAATGAACCTAATATCGTGTTCAAGTTTGATTTATTTATTATACAATCAATCTTTTTTTTCACTCAAATGAACCGAACTCGAACATGTTCGTGACACCTTAACTTGTACTATGGACGAAACTTACAGATGAATGGATGATTTGGATGGTACGCGAGATGGAGTGTAAGTAAAAGGTTCCAACTTCGAAACCTGCCACTTACACTAAAAAATTTGACAATACTTAACTCTTCTTTGCTTCCATCCTGTAACTTTTAATCACATCCTTCTTACGGGCCATAAATCCCACTTGAGTTAATCATTTATACTCTGCCAATTTCGATAATTATCTATTTTGATTGTATAACAACTAATTTGTTCTACTTGAGTTTTACTTATTGTTTCATCTAACTCTCTTCCAACTAATTTCATTTATAATTTGTCTCTTCTAATAACCTCTCTCACACCTAATGCATTTGAGTTATTCTTTTTATCCTTGCCTTCTAATTTTATTTATCCTTTTTCAATACACTTGCACTATCGTACATAGTAATTGGCGTGTACATTTATTAATTCACTTTTTGTATTGGTTAACTTATTAATTTCGTTACATAGTAATACATCACTAACGCACGAATGCACTATGCTACCTTTCCTTTTATTTCTACTCAAAATGAATACCGATGTCAATATAATCACACACATCATAAATTTAATTACCACTCCAGAGAATACATTTCATCTATTGTATGAATTTTAGTATTTAGCTGATATGATTGCATCACACTATTTTTGTATACATGACTTTTTAAAGACTACTATGGTACACAATACTTCAAATGCAATTATTTCTTCATACAACTATGAATACTTTAACAAAAGATTATTATACAATTATTTACACCTTGGATCAATTCATAATTAATCATTAAGCAAAAAAAAAGATTGCACTAGCTTAGATTGGAAACTTTTTCATGGTATTTTATTATAGATTTAGATTTATTAGCTAGAAAAAATATGTTGAAAAATTCATTTAGAGTTTATTAAATTTTCAAGTAATGGAATTATCATAATTTAATACTGGTTTTGGCCCATTTCTTTTTCACTTTTTGTTAATTAAAAAGAAAAAAATAGAAAACAAGATAAACAAAAATATTGAATTACATATAAAATTAACTCATAAAAAAAAGTACTAATTCGACATTTAGTTACAATAGAAACTAGAGACAATAGTGGCAGTTCTACAGTTTCATTGACGAAAAATTAACAAAAAGAAATAAGAAGGAAAAAGAATTAACAAATAATTTGGAAACTCATTGTAAATATATGTATACCAAATAAGATAATTTCGTTAAAATATTTAAGAGTTAAATTGTCTTTTTAAATCCCAAGGGAGGTATATGTAATTGTTTAATTTTTAAGGGAGAGGGAGTTCGGTGAAATTGTTAAAAATCTCGGGGGATGTTTCTGAAATTACCCCTTTTACTTGCCAGCCCTTTTTAGGGGCCACTTGCAATTTAGTGTTCAGTTGGTCTCCGTTCTTAAATTAATCATCTTTCCACGTTTAAAATGATGGACGTCCAACTGGAACATGACAGAGTTTTCGCCATCTGGTTTGACGTGGAGGTCGAACTGGAACATGTGCCGCCTGCAATGCAACAACACCGGCTCAGCAATTCTCCTTTCGGTTTCCATGCAGCGTTGATTTCCGTGGCTGGACAGGTGCTAATCATGCTTCATCTGGCCAGCTTTTCTCTTGGTGGAGACTTACTGGTGACATTGGGAGTTTTGCACTTTCTTTCCTGGAGTGCGAGTCTCAATTCAGAAATTTGTAGCAAGTGTTGGAACTTACTATTTTCCCAGTCATTCCCTGGCAAATCTGTCTTGTTTATTGCATTTCATTCATTTCTGTACCGGGTTAGAAGAAGCTTGAACTTTGAATTGGTAAGGCATATATTGTGTGATTTTCAATATTGTAATGCAATAAGAAATTGCAGTGTGTTCAGTGGGAGGAGTTGGCTGGGATTTAGGGTACCGTTCAGCGTGGTCAACAAGTTGCATGACAGTAACACTTGACTAGTTATAGCGACTGAATTGACGCGTCAATGGGATATTTCCCTGCTAGGAGTAGTGCTGTTAATCGAGCCGAGTCGAGGAGCTCGAGCGCCTGATAATCAAACTATACTCGAACATTTATCGAGTTAACTTAAAGTTGCACGATTAGTAGTTCACGTTTCAGAAACAGTTCGAGATCGACTCATTCAATTTGGTAAGTACTGGCTAAAATTGATGACAATGGTGACGATGGTGTTAAAAAGAAACATGGCGACGTTAACCACATTATTAAATCCCCTTACTAGCTACTGACGGAATAGCTTCCATCACAGCACAAGGTTGACAGGAAAGACCGACGTACACGAGATTGGCAAATGTTCTCCTTCAAAATTTGATTGAATCTTATTTTATCAATTGACTGTCACGCTGCTACCACCACATTTCTACCATATACTCTTGTAGAATGAGCATTGGAACAAATATTATTAAGTTGTAGAGTGCTTACTCGACCAGGATGGGCTTGTACTGAGATCAACTGCGTTGCACATCTGAAATCGTAAACCCTGAAGCACATGCTTACCAAGGAGGTAAACACAAGATAAAAATATTTCTTGCCTATTAAAGAAGATGATACAATATTTTGTTCTTTCCTACAATACAGCACATAGTAACTTGACTGGTTAAACGCACATAATTTCTCTTTCCTTCTCACAGTGATTTATTTCTCCGGCATTCCGGGGTAAGACGGGGTGACGGAGGTTGGGTTGCGGATGGCTTCCCAAAAACTTGCAATCTTGTATACTACTACAACCATTAACTATTTGTATCGATTCAACTGATGCCTAAGCCTGCATGTCACAGGCAAATTGTTGATTGATCAGATGCTTAGCCCCTTCAACAATCCTCCTAATGACTTCCCCAGCTGGTAAGATATCTTTAATTAGGCCAATTCCCTCACCCGCATACATGGCCATGCTTTCAACATCACCACTTGTTGTCAGGTTTGGAACTGTGCCAGCGAATCGACGAATCTCTTTTTCCTGCACAACCACAAATTTAACTGTGTCAGGCAAATTTAATTTAGCCCAACCACAACCTCAAGCACTCTACCTAATGAAGCAATAATACACGTGCATAGTCAGCATCATTTGGTTGTCTGATAAGACAAACCTACATCACTCAATTAACTGTTCACAGAAAGAAAAAAAAAAAGAAGAGTTATTGATACAAATAAGATAATTCGTTAGTTATATGACTGCATCTGTGACTGAATAAATGAGCTCCTCAGCAAGATTATCTCCTAATTTCAATCACAGTTACAACACATTAGAGGAAAACTTCAAGGAGGAACATCCAAATGATTAAGAAAGGCAAGTAGTGAAAAGTATTTACCATTCCATGTATGGTGGAATGACCAATGGTAGGTTGATTAGTCTCATTCTCATCACTGGGAAGAGTTCTCCATTCCACTAAGAATGGAGTCCTCAGAACACGTTGAGGCGCTCCAGGCCACCTTGCACGGCCAAATATATCTGTGTACTCTGTTTCATCAAATTCGATCAACTTCTGCTTATATGCTGGGTGAGCATAGCTTTCATCCGTAGCAAGAAATCTAGGAAAAATGAGTTAGCCACCGTTCAGGACATCAAGCATCATTATGATGCACTATTAAAGATGGTCTAATGGAATTAGGAAAACGGCAATGCAAGACCAATCTTATCAAATATCAAAGAAAATGGACAAATATTGGCGAATTACTTGGGCATAAATATGTTTGAACCATATATTTCTAGCTGGCTGACATATACTCTGGCGCATATCTTTACTTGTGTAGCATTCAGTTGGTACCCACTTGTGAAACATATTGATGTTAGATGCCACCAAATCCAGGTACAATCATGGTACACAATAATTGACCAAATAGCTTCAATTCCACAACAGACATTTTAGTTTGATAACATAAAATGTATATATAACAGTACAGTTTACTTCTCTTTTTTTTTATTCCAAAACCTCTAACCAGAGAGTATCAAGCTAATCAAGAGTTTGTAGGACATAAAATCCAAAAGTTGTTCAGAAAAATTGGATAAGCATTGAATGGTAAGAACTTTGGCAATGATTAGAATGTTCATTGCAGAATGCAATGGTTTCTAGGGATTGCACCAAGAGCAGAGATTATACAGTGGAAACTTTTATAACGGCAGACTAAATCCCTGTTACTCCGTCCGAAGATTAACCAGATACTGTGCTTTCATCAAATAAAAGCGGGTGTAAAGAAAACTAACAACCAAAGAAGTCACATACCTAGTGCCCATTGCAATCCCCCTAGCTCCAAGGGCCAGAGAAGCTACATAACCACGTTCATCCACTATTCCACCAGCAGCAATAATTGGTATATCACGACCCTGAACAAGTTCAACTACCCTTGGCAACAAAGAAATTAAGGCATCCTGCAAATTTTCCAATGCGGGTCAATTTCAGAACTCTGAGAGAACACGGAGAGAGAAACTGCTCATGGTCAGAGGATGTTTAACTAACAGATGCCTTAAAAACCATGGCATAAATATTTCACAGATGTGGAGCTAGGATTCAACTATACCTTGGAACTTCAATTTCCAAAGTATATATGAAGTGTCTCAAGAAATGCCCTCAAAAATTAAATTACAAGTTATACAAGTCAGTCACTTGCAATGTAAAGATGCCCTTAAAAAATGCAAGGTTTTGGAAGCCCGAAATGTTTAGGCAACTAGCAAACTGCAGAACACATAGTTTACAGATTCCCTATTGATTATTTTAAATGTTGGTCTACAATTGCAGTACCCTGTACAAGAATATAACCTTTTCCTATATCTAGGTACACCCATTACTTACACCCAAATGCAGATTCAGAGAAGGAACAAATTAAATTTTATCATTCTAGTCAAGTTAATTTCATTTCAAGGGAAAGATACTGTTATACAAACACAATATGAAACATAAAACAACTTACAAAACCATTCATAACACAATCTTAAAATAACAACGGTGTAAAGTATAACAATATGTAAAAATTTATGGGCACTTGTATGCAATAGCAAAGCAATGTTTTGTGAAAATGAAGCAAATTCAACAAGATACCACTCCATTTTTACATTGAACTGAAGTAATATATATCTGATGAGTACACTAACAACTATACCTGTCCAATAACATGTCCACCAGCTTCCCGTCCTTGGACAATTATTGCATCCACACCCACATCAGCAGCTTTCTTTGCTTCTTCAAAGCTCCCCACCTTTATGATATTAGTGCAATCTCAACTGTTATTAAGGAATTGCAAGCACGAAAAAGGACATTTATCTCAAACAGCAAAATCAGCTCACAAGACTAACCTGTGGTACAACCTTGACACCGACTTTGTGAGCCTCAAGCACTATATCACCTGTGCACTCACCCCAGGAAAGCTGCAAGACTGCTACCTTTTCATCCAGTATAGCCCTTATGTTTTCCTTGTGCGGAAAAGCCAGAACAACACCAACCCCAAAAGGTTTGTCAGTCAGGGTTCTGGTCTTCCTTATTAGCTCTTTTAGGTAATCCGGTGCCTCCTGTTATGCAAGCACGTTTAGAAATATTACATATTGCCCTACGAAAAATAAAAAGAAAAAAGAACATTTAACGGGAGTCTGCATGCACGTCTTCCTTACAGTTAGTGATAAGTTGGAGCATTCTCTTATCTGACTCCTTGAGACCCTCTCACAATCATCATATTATTCAATGAGTTGAATTAAGACTACGAAATCACATCATGGCATTTCAACAACTTAGTAGTAACTAATTCGGCAAGGGTAAACGTGGATCATGAACATAAGCCTCAATGATTAGTACAATTACCAGTTTTTATTTTGTGCTAACATTCAATGTAGCACCAGTAACCCTTATTATCCTATCAGGATGAGAAAGCCATAACCTGAAGCCAATGCAAGTTTTTTTTTGGAAAAAGGAACAAAATTGCAATTATTGGCATATTAGTTGTGAGCTCAACGGGGAGAAGACTAGCATCAAATTTGACTCTGGGAGACACTTTAAAGCTCAAAACCATAGACTAATACAAAACTAGTCACTAATGCAACTTTTTGGAGGTAAGGAAAGCAATGCAAATCACAGGAAAATCAAAAGCAAATAAAAGAAAAAGTAAACGAAAGTAGTCCTTCTCAGAGTTTGAAATAGTAACGTGCAATTGCTAAAGCTACCGGGTACCAAATGCTCAACGGTACACTGCAGAAATGTCAACATAAAATTTAAAGGCATAAAAAACTAACCAAGAAACTGATCATTCAAAAAAAAAAAGAAAAAGAAAAAAGGTTTACCCAATCAGGGGCTCTAAGGAGACCAAGTCCACCAGCGTTAGCAACAGCAGCTACAAGCTCTGGACCTGAAATATCTGGTCCCAATGGTGCCTGCACTATTCCATACTCAAATCCCAGAATCCCTCTCCAACCCATTTATTTGTCTTCCTTTTCTTTTCTTTTGATGCTCAAGTCAAGAAAAATTGCAACTTTTCTTATTGTTAACTATAAGCAGAAAAAACATTCGTCCATTGAATTTATAGTATGCTGCTTCAGTTAGTTTAGTCTAGTCGGGAGGGGAAAGAAACCGGGGCGGGAATAAAAAAAAAAATTAAAAGGGGAGTGTTTCCGAAGGTGTCAACGAAAGGCCATCGTCTCCTGGTAGAAAATTCTCTCTCTCTGAAAAAAGTCAGCCTAAAATGGTTATTTCACCATCTGAGTTGTCATCGGACACAACAAAACAGCAAATAAAACGTAAGCCCCTACGTATTTCAGCTTAATTGAGGATTGGGTTAGCGTTCCTAGTTCCCAGCTCCTCGTCGTACAAAATTTGGCCTTGGCCTTGGCCTTGTGGATTTGGATTGAATTTTCCGGATAAATCGTGGAACAACAGGAAAAACCCATTGAGGAAACTGAACAAGTAAAGGATTGAGCTTTAAAGCATGGAAGAAAACATCAATTTGATATTTGCCACTTGAACTAGGCTACCATTCCCTCGAAAAAGGGCAAAAAAAAAAAAAACTAGGCTACCGTTATTTAACAATTGCCACTCACAAGGGGAAAAAATAGAAGGAACAAATTGTCACGCTAACTTAATTGAGGTTGCTCAATCAAAGTTGAAACTCGACTCCACGTTGATCGAATTTGAATAGCTTGAGCTACTTGCTAAAGCGAGCTCGAATTTAATATGTGAAGAGTTCACGAACTCATCAAACCCAATCGAATTTCGCACACACACTTTTTTTATTTTTTTTATTGATTTATATAAAATATTTATTTTATCCTTATTTAAATTTATATCAAATATATATTTATATTTCTTAAATTTGATTAGACTAATTAAGCTCAAATTAAACTCAATTAGACTCGATGAGCACGAGATTGAACTCAAATATTGCAAAATAAAATTGAGCTCATATTCAAACTCGAATCTAAATTTATTAACTCAAATTAAACTAGAACGGCGTATCTCGACTCAACTCAATTGATCCAAATTGCTGAGTGTTGACCCAACTAAATTGGGCTGATGTCATTGGTATAATTGGGCCCTAAAAGAGCAAGGCTTCCTCACTAATACATCCAGTGAAATAAATTGTACCACTGATCAGATATCAGAATTATAACCTTCATTCCGTCCACCATTAGTCGTTTGACATAAAAAAGTCCACCATTAGTCATTTCATTTATTTAATTTTTTGTTTTAATCTCGTCCACCATTAGACTCGATACATTTTTAGAGCTCTGTACCTTGGTTTATCGATTACACGATTATATAAAGGGATTCCTAATTGTTCTCAAGACGTATCGGGCTGTGTATCGTTTCTTACCTCAACACTTTATAAGCCCAGTAGCTTCATCTAGAGCCAGAACCGCGAGTCAAATTTCATAAGCCAGAACACTCCCCTTCTTAATAGCAACGGGGCTTATAAAAAGCCCACACGATTATAATCATGTCAGCCCACGTAATCTCGTATCATTAAAACGGTACGTTATTTACAAATATTATTTTGCTTTTATTATAAATATATTTTGTAAGCATTTTTTTTAAAATTTTTTTCATCACCTTTTTGTCTCACATGCATCATATCACAAAAAATATTATATTATTATTTTAAATAATGTTCTATCCGAACAAAGCGATGCTTCTTCATCAGACTCCCTAAAAAACTCGGCTTTGAGACAATTGTCTTGAACTTTTTGCATTCATAAATGCATCATGTAGTATTATCAGCATGACGGGAAACCAAAAACTTTGACCCAAAACAAGAAGTTAAAAAAGTAATTAAAAAAATGAGTGAATAATTAAAGAAATAGTCGAATAGAAAAAGTGAAAAAGATCAGTACTCTAAAATGAAAAATGGATTTTTTTCGGAGGGGGGCGGGGAGGAGGAGAGGGAAAGGAGTTGAAAGAGTTTTTGGCATAATAATGCATTTGCAAAACATTCACGTCTTGTCGCCTGGATAATTCTAAAAATGCGGCCGGACAAAGACAAGGGATTGCATAACGAAAAGAAGTACTACTACAACTCATGAGATTAAATAATGGACAGTGATATTACAACAACCGAAGACCAACACAGGAAAAAAATAAAAAAGAAAGCTGGACAAATCTACATCACGCGAGTTTGAAATTTGCAGTGACTAGTACTACTACTTCCATTTGTGAAAAAAAGATAATAATAAAGACCGAGAAAAGGGACAAAAATGATAAATCAGGTCAGGTCTACGTGATTGTACGGCCCGTGGAATCTGATCCATCCGGCCTCCCTACCGCCAAAAACTTGCACAAATTGTCAAGAAGACTTCAATAATTGAGATGTAGGTTAATTTTACGTCACTAAAGTCTCTGTGCAACCTTTATATTTGTCACAGATATATATATCCTTGTTTGGATGTTGAGGTAGAGAAGAATTGCTCCGTCGTTTGTCTTTTGTTGCAGTGTTTGCACAGTAACTTGCCGGACTGCTACAGTGCTTCCGATTGAGCCGTATTTTTTTAACAGATTGTTGCAGATAACCATAAATTAAAGCCCAATATATATATATATAGATATAGACAGACACACACAAACTATAAATATGAATAAAAAGAGAAGTAAGACTAATAAGTCGTCACTTTCGTTCATATCTGTCAAAGTGTTGAACAAAGAGGAGCTTGGTTATAGTAGTAGTCTTCTTCACCAAAATACAGTACATGAATCTTCAAATAAATATCAATCAGCATGCCAGGCATTATTAAGATTAAGAAAGCACAAATGTTTTGAATGCTCTGCAGTTGTCATCTCACATTCTCACCAGGCATTGGCAGCTGGAGCTTTGGATTGGAGGTGTTGGTTTCGTTCGTCTACTTGCACGGAATTGCCAGTTACTTACTTGGAACTGGAACTTCTTGATGATGTATGATTTTATGAAAATTACTGCTACTATGTTGTTATTTCATTGCCGCCAGAAACTAGAATCACAAGCGCTTCTTATTTGGTACATACGGGTTTATGACTTAACTAGCCTCCTACTCTTCCCTTCAATAAACATTAACCGGAAAAACCATTTGAGCTTTCTTTTCCATGCGTGACTCATAACTGTGTTTGAATAGAAGATTATTTGAAAAAAAAATTTATAATACTTTTTGTGATGTAAAATATGTTAAAAATGATTGAGAAGATTAAAAAAAAAGATTATTGAAAAACGTACTAAAAATACAAGCAATTAATCTTCGAAGTTCATTAATCTTTTTGAAATGCAGATAATTAACCATGGAGTGAATTCCCAAAGAGTACGGGCTTCTAAAAGAAATTGCCAATGGGTGGTAATTTTCAAATATCTTTTCCAAAGGGTGAAAAATGTATTTGTTAAATGCAATCTTTAGTCAAAAATTTCATTCATAGAAATGTATTAAATTTTTTTAATTTTCTAGGCATTTTTTCACCTTGAGAATAGGTTTGAAAACCACAACAATCTTTTGGAATTTTTTTTATAAAAAAAATCACACTATTTGGATATTTACACAGATATGCACATTTACTGTTGACTTGGAAGAAAAGGTCCGAGATGCCAAATTCGAGATCTATTAACAGTGCAAAAGTGCACCATATGATGTTAATTGTCATGATTAATTATGATTAACATTTCATTGTACGCCACCTTATCCATTCATCCCATATATGATAGTATATAATATCATATCATATTACGGTGACTGCTAGAGACTTTTACTTTGACTGTCCCCTGCATTAACATAGTACTCACGAAATTACTCGTGTTAATTTCTGTCGCCGATTAAACTGCATACTTTAATAATTGGATAATGGATGCATTCATTTTATGTGGAATGGATGGATGGATTTTTCATTCTCGCATCCTAAATGCTATTAGGTGGATAGCTGCTATTGACAATGACATACTAATCAATAATTAGCCTGCACAATTATGTCGGTACGTACAACTTCTTGATACAAAAAAAAAAAAAACCATGATTCTATTCAGGCCTTGGAGTTAGGGATATGTCTTCCTGCATTATAAGTATATTTTCTTCACCTGCATTAATTCTTAATTGGCTCCACTAGCCAGTCTTTTATCGAGTCAACAAAATTCTGCAACTTGCTGCGAATCTGTCCTTATTAATAATAGGCTCATAACTTTACCTCTACGTAATAACGCTATAAATGCACCCCGATAAATTAATTCAGATGAGTTGTCATGCATCTAATGATAACGATATATACACTGTAAATGTATATAAGATTAACTCTAAAAGAATTATTGCATTTTTCATTAAGATGATTGATATGCATGACACTATAATGATGTTAGATGAATAACATATGAACAAAATTTGAATTTTAAATTTAAGATGTTTGAAATGAAAGTGAGGAAACTAATAATCTTTGTTTTTTCTCTCTCTTTCTCCATTGACACATGCAAGTTGAAGAAGAGGTTCAACTTTTTTTTTTCTCAGTCCAAAAAAGTCTTACAAGGGAACTTTTTATTTGGTTAACGTCTTTACTAGTTAAGTCGAGTCTTGAGAATGAAAGATAGAACAGTGTGGTGATAGGTGGTGGTGACCTATTATTCTCTCTTGGGGTATATTACAAAAAATCATACAGTTGATGCTTGTTAAATATTTTTCATCTCAGTTATTCGGATCATTTTCAAGCGGATAACCCGACTACGGTGTAGGCCATGACCTTATTTTTGTATGTCAGCAACTTTTCTTAAAATCGGTAGAAGAACATTTTTAATTTTGAGTTTTGGAACAGTTGGGACTGGTCAGAAATTGGAACGAGAAAATCATTAGTATTAAAATATGGCCGTCGCATTGAGTTCGAGTAGACGATGTCGTCATGTTTCGTCAACGTCAAATTGGGTCGCGAAGGAATTCTTCAGACCGACGTGTCATTATCACACGTGTTGCTTATTTATTCTTGTGCAGAAGGCGGTACGCAGTATTAATGGCCGCGGGCGGGGCGGCCTGTGTTCAAGAATTAAAACAATACTACTACTCCACAATCAATCAACGCTAATGACGTTTAAATCCCCATGCCATAAACAAACTTACCATTTTTCTCATGATTTAGTGCCAGGGTTCAACTCTTCTCCAATCGGCTTTGCTTGGATTGCAGTTTTCAAGTAACAGTGCTTCCTGCAGGAAAGTGATGTATATGAAATTAAAAAACTAAGAAAAACACACATATATTTATTTAAAAAATCTAAAATTTTTATCTGAATGAACTGAAATTTTCGCTTTTGAATTTCGATAAATAGTTGCTAGACTACACGCCCAATGAGTGGCCTTTGCCGGAATTTAACCGTAACATCTGAAACTCTTACGATATCAAGCGACCTAACTAAACTTTGGCGTGTAAAGCAAAAAAATCATGGCCATATTATGAGTGTAAAGTGAAAAGAGACCTAAAAATAACCAATGCACATTCGTGGACCTTTTGTTTCCAACTTACTCAAGAAACTAAGCAGCAGCAGTAGTAATTGAAAGGCTTGAATGCGGGTGGCCAGATTCATGTAACTTGAGGGATTGTAGAGCTATTTGTACAGCTGATTGGTAGCTGTCCAAATTGCATTTAACATAGAGTCATGTACATGATATGGCCATTTTGTCAAGAAAAGAGACGTCTGGGAGGGAGAATGATGGGCATCAAAGAGGAGCTCTCAGAAATCATACTACAAATTTTGTAGATAGGAGTGTTGACCCCTTACTCTATTATTCGGATACTCTTGTCGTTTGATTACTTCATCAATCTGCCTCAAAATTCTGGTAGATGTTATGTCTTGGTACGGTTGATTGTCACGTCCTTATTCCTTGATAGTCCTTTCCCACCCCAACCATCTATCTCAGCCCCACCAAAATGACTACTATTATATATATATATTAAATGAAAGATTTTGAATTTAAAACCTCATGCTTATAATTTTTTCGAGTTTATCATCCAATCCAATCATTTCCCAACTACAAGAGCAAATAACAAAAAATATACACACATTATTTAACATGTTTTGCTTGAAATTTTTTGGAGGATATCTAGAGAAGTTCGTAGTTTATTATGCTTATTCACTCTTGGAGTTTATCTGGAGAAGTTTGTAGTTTGTTATGCTTATTCACTACAGCCTTAGTCGTAATGGGGAAATGGCCTCGATTAAGGAAGTACAAGATACGTGTATGTGATGTTGAAGAATAATGTCAAACAAGCATACTTGTTTGATAGGAGATTATTTGGAATAAATATTGTAGCACTTTTTGTAATGTGATGTACGTGAGATAAAAAGATAATTGAAAATATAAAAAAAGTGTATTGAAAATTGTAATGGTGATGTAAGCAAATAAATTTGGGCAAATAATCTCCCGTCCAAACACACTCTTTTGAAGTTTATTAGGCAAATCCATCCTTTTTTTGTTTTTTTGGGGGGGAGGGGAGGGTGGGTGGGATGTTGGCCCTCTTCATTTGTCATGCTTGAGATTTGAATGCAGCATACTACATATTAAAAAACAGCATACTACATATTGTAGAAGTTTATCTTTATCACATTATCGTCGTAAAGATTCATCATAATCCAAACACTTATACGTTAGCTAGCTAATTAATTTGATGGGCCTGAACTGCACAACTCTAGGCTGTGCCGCTCTCACCCATTGACTGACTAGAATCCCTTGATGGCTCAAAACTAGTTACATGAACATAATTAACTCGCATTTATTTAATGCTAATGGACAACAACTGTTTTCCACCATGAAAACGTTAAAGCTACCTGCCTCCACGGGCTCCTGACCTGATCAATCCTTTTTTCCAGCATTACTAGAATCTATGGCTCTGGTATTGAGCGGGATTTGATGCAAATTTTATACTAATGAGGATTAGTAGTTTAATGAGTGATAAGTATGTTTTAACACCTAGTAGTTGACACTTGATGCAAACAACCGACTTGAGAGCTCCATCATTATTGATTAAACGTACCCTCAGCTACTCACTCTCTTAATCGATCATTTTTAGCGGATAAAAGGCCTTCAAGGTCACTTTCACTGTACTATCTCTTGTTAGTCTTAGGAGTTTGTTATAATTGTCTCTCCAATTATGAGATGTGATTCGATGACAATTGAAAAGCGCAATAAGATAAAGAGAGGATAAGCTCTCACGGGCTATTTGTCGAGGTGAGTTTTTCCTTCATTTTTACGCAAAGTTAAATTCACTTTTAAATAAAAATTGTTTTTTCTTTCAAAACAACATGCTCTGAGTGTAGAGACTACTACTAGAGAACCTACATCATTCAGAGTCGGAATGTTAAATTTACTTTTTATAAAGAAGGTTGTTTTGTCATTATCCACCGATTACAAACGTCCAAATGGCAATTTACTTTCTATTAGCCAATTGTTGGACGCGATTATAACATTGAAATGGCAATTCTTGCACCCCTTTCCGATGGACGGAGTAATGTAGTAATTGACAGGAAAAGAAAATGCCCTTTTGGGTATTCGTCGTTTAGGCCGATTAGTCAACAACGTGGTGATTGAGAAATGCGTTACGAGTTTCACAATATATGTCATCCAGACACAAGTTTCAAAGGATTATCACTTGGATTATCATTTTTTGAAATTTTTATGTCAAAAAAAAGGTATCCGAGTGGCTGGCGACTTGAAATTAAAATGTTGATATTAAAAAATGTGTTCACAAAACACAGGTAAAATTATTTATTTTTACACAAAATTGCAATCCAAACACGCTAAGCTTTTGGGTGGACAATAATTGATCGGAGTTGGACCACAAAACTAAAAGTAAGTCAGTAAAATGTCAAAGCTGCTGATATTGGAAGGCAGCAATTTGCCTTTTTGTCAGCAATCACAAGCCTGTTTAGCTGATACGTTTTGGCAAAAAAAGAAGCAGTGCTTCTTCTTCAATTAATTCTTGATTCCCATTACATACTTTTAGCACAGAACTTGAGGCTGAAGCTTATCTTATCCCCTGCTGCAAATTGTAGCAGCAGATTGGCAGTATGTAATGCACAGATACTAGCTGGCCAGGAAGGCTGAGCCTTAAGGAGGAGGTGTTTAGGGCTTGGGGGAACTCTTTTTTTTTTTTCTTTCTTTTTTTGGGGGTGCAAATTAGTTTTACACGTGGCTGCTGCTAGTTTAATCACCGGTGAGATCAGAACCAGATGGCCTCAGCATTTAAGTCTAAAGAAGAAGAATAACGCCTAATCATAATACTAATAGGCCCCCGCCGGCCACCGGGGGTTGATGTTGGACTGGTGCAAAGGTGATTAGATAAGTTTGATTCGTCCAAATTTGACCAGCCTCAGAATGCCGACGACGTTTCACTTCACCACCTCCACACGCACACGGACACGTGATTTTTGATTCATGGTTGAATTTAAAGGGCGACAATTACAAGCCAAGTCTTTGGACTTTGGGAGTATACTATATATATAATACTTTTCGTGCCTACCTCCATCCGGCTTTATTCACACGCATCCAAACATGCCACTTCAAAAGTTTGTACATTGTTCACCTTTTACCAGCAAGAAAGCCCAATGTTCCTTGATCAAATGGTCAAACAGAATTTGTGGTATACTTATTGTTTAAGTAAAATAAAAAAAAATGAAAATATGTCATGCAATCACGAGAAAGGTTGGAAAATATGTTACGCTTCTCCTCCTTTTTTTTTTGGCATTTTTTGAGTAGAAATAATAAAAGTATAGGCGTTGGGAACAAACACAACCCGTTTTGTGCTGAACTTTGTCAAGCTTAATAATTTTGAAGAGCATGAATTGAGAAAGTTCTAGATGAATATTGTTCAAAATTGAATAATCAATCGAGAGCGCATGAGGGTAGCAAAAATCTAATTATTATGACCACTACGAGTTTGAAATTTTACCTAGATTTCCCAGTCGTTTGCAGGCTTAAGAGAGAAATTGAATGATTTGAACATGTTACGTTTGAGTAATTCATGTATTCGTATGATATCAGTAAATTTATTGCTGGTTTAGATTGTTAGTTTTTATAAAAAATTTTATTTTACATACATCACGTCATTGTTGTCATATTTTTCTATAAAAACTATAAAAGGTTTAGAATCCAAACAAAGCTGTTAGGATTTAGAGAAATGCGTTAATGGAGAGACTGATCTCTCCATTTTTTTTTTTTAACTCAGTCCATTTCCTTCCTTTCTACTACTAAGTATTATTGTTGCATTTCCAAGTTTCATCCAAATTCCAGTTTACATTTAACGCGACGAAAACGTCCAAATCAAACAAAACATTGAAACGAGAAACACAAAGTCGGCACCGTCGCCTTTTTCAAGCAGCTGCGTTGCATTTACCGGTAAAAAATCTCAATACACCATCATTAGCTCTTTTTACTAGCACTAGCAAGTAAATACTTTTGGTCCACTCTCTGGTGAACCCACCTGAACACCGACACCCATAAAACCACCCAACCGGCCAACGCCAAAACCCCAAAATTAATAGTCATTTGAAATAAAATAATTTGTTTCATAAATTTCAATCGTCTTTTTATCTTTCTAATCATCTTTTTATTTCACATATATCATATTACAAAAAATATCACAGTAATTATCTCAAATAAATCATTCAAATAAACTCTTATCCAAACAAACTCTGTCCACGGGATCAGCTTCGGTTATTTACGTTTCTTTGTGCTTCAATCGTTCCTTAAAATAACAATAATGTATAATTGTTTTTTTTTTATTTTGAAACAATAATGTAGAGTGGATAGAGAGAGTGACGTAAGGTCTATTTTAATAAAAAAGACAATAGGAGTGCTGCTATAAACAACTGAGGTGACATTTACATTTGTCTATTTTAAATACAATAAACCAACTCTTGAAAATTTTGTATAGATTAATATTAAGGTATTGAATATTTACATTTTGACGGTGTATATATCAGAAAGTATGAGCACATAATACATGTGTAGAACTTTAAATTTAATTTAAAATTCAAAATTATAACCATTATTTGATGTAAAGGCGTTGAATGAGCGAAAAAAAAAAAAAAGATATTCAATTAAGACTAGCATGTCATGAATGTTGAGTGGGAAGACACAAGATAGAGTGCGAAAATACAGCGGTATAGATGTAGGTG
Source organism: Coffea eugenioides (assembly GCF_003713205.1). Taxonomy (NCBI): domain Eukaryota; kingdom Viridiplantae; phylum Streptophyta; class Magnoliopsida; order Gentianales; family Rubiaceae; genus Coffea; species Coffea eugenioides. The sequence continues at coordinate 22,078,542 of NC_040036.1, forward strand.
AGCCCTAAAATTGTTGGCAATTAGTTTGAAATATGCGCTCGGTATTAAATTATTAATATGATAGATGCCACATCACCAATGAGTCTAGTGATCCCACTTACTTTCATTCAACATGTTTGCTTCCATTTGTGAGTGGTATATAGTCACGGCCCACGACTGCTAAATGGTTCCAAGGTACAAATGGAGCAGCGGAGAAAACATCTAGGGCTGGGCAACATGAAAATCAGTTGTTATTGATGGAGTACCAGTAAAAATAAACCAGTAATTAGAAAAGAAGTGAAAGGGAGAAATATCTCAAAAAAGTCTATCAAAGAATCCAATACATAAGTCGACAACTCAATTTTGATCCTGGACTTTACTTATTTATTAAGTGCTCTTTTAACTCCTCACATTAAATTCAAATATACAGGTTCTTCGCTCACCTTAACATCCAATGTCACTTTTTCTCCCAATTATGGACCCACTCTTCAGTCCACCACTTGGAAGAGAATTTTCCGGAACTTGCCAATCTTTGGTTCTTTGGTTTAGCATCAAATGGATTCCTTATCAAATTCCTGGCACACCTGGTTTTACCCAGGCAATCTCTGTCGCACTTTGATTCACTATTAAAAAGAGAATTTTCATCGAATCTATTTGCTAATGAATAGTCCGAACTTGAACCAATCTCCTTTGCACTTTAGTTCACTACTAGAAAGAAATTTTTCATTGAATCTATTTGCTAATGAATAGTCCAAACTCGAACCAATCTTCTTTGCGCTTTAGTTCACCACCAAGAAGATGAAAATGAAGAGAATTTTCATCAACCCAACTCCAAGATGAATCTATTTGCTAATGAATAGTCCAAACTCACAACTAGAAGTTTTGATACTATTTGATAGGGAGAGTCCATCAAATAATCCAATATATAAGTCAGAAACTCAACTTTAATCTAAAAATTTAAAAGTTATTAGATTTTAAACCCTTACTTAGATATCAACTATTTTTTTTCCATTTTTTGAACCACGTGGGATTCAAGTATTATTCATGAACCTAACATGACGCATGGTTAGACTTGTACCATTACATTACTTCACGTCTTTTTGCAATTGTTGGACTAACTTACCCAGTAAAATGAAACCAACAATTAGAATGCCGCATCAACAGTGGACTTGTGCAAGCACATAAAGTAGAAACAGAATATTAACCTGGTCTAAATATTTCTACTGCATGCATTTTTTTGAATTATTTGAAAAAGTTATTTTCACTATAACATTTTTTTTTGGGTGATATGATGTATGTTGTGTTGGAGATATAGTAAATAACTAATTTAAACTAGACAAATGCAAAGACCTTGAGGCGTGAAAACACTTTCTTTATGGTATTATTTGCCTATGTATTAGGCAAATTACCTCTAGGATACAACAAAATCTAAGAACCATCAATGAAAAAGTGATTTAATTCTGTCAAAATCATACTATTTTAAAGAATTGAAGCACCTATCCAAGACACTATCAAAGGATGCAATCCTTATTGAATAGGTATATAGGTAGTTAACCATTTAATAGGTATGTCTGTTAAATGTAACTGTCATTAACCACCTCTAATTATCTAAAATAAATATTTTAGACAATTAATTAACACCCTACCCTAATCAGAAAGCCCCAAGGTCCAAGGCGTCCTCTTTCAATGTGGGACAATGAACTTCATTTTTCTCATTACAAACTATTACCAACATGTTGAACAAAAAAATGATTCGAAAATAGGTTTATAATATGAATGAAGCTTTTATTTTATTATAGAAACATATAGTTTGATATATGTAAGGTAAAAAAATAACAGAAAAATATGTTTACAGAAAATATAAAAGTATTTTGAAAAAAATTGCAACCAAACAGGGATTATTATCCAAACACATATATATTTCAAAATCAAAAGTGAGTTGTTACTGCTACAAATAAATGCCAATCCAGAAGGCATGAAAGCTTTGCACCGCATCAGCGTTTTACAGACAGCTGTTGAGCGTGGCAACGAAGAGAGAGAGGGAGGGAAAGCGTAGAGGAATGGATTTGGATGAGATGGGGCATGAAAGTCCTTTCCTTCTGATTCCTGTTTCGGGCAGCCAGAGCAGAGTAGGGGTGAGCATCGAATTCGAATTCGGTAATTCGGTAGGTTGAAATCGGTAATTTTCGGTAAATGGTTCTGGAAATATTCGACCTAATTCGCATTCGAATTAGAGACTACCGAATTCGAATTCAACCCGAATTCAATTCGGTAAACAAAAAAATTACCGAATTACCGAATTCCAGAAAACTATTGGTTTCTTAACACTCTGCCTCAAACAGGATTCCAGATTTCACTTTGAGGGTTTAGAAAGTGAAGTTTAAGCCGAAGTGTTTGTATAAAACCTCATCAATTCCTATAGTATCCGTCTTCCCTAAATATATGAATGCAAGTGAATTCATCAATTTTGATTTAAAAATCCAGAGAAAATTCCTTTCAACTCCAGAAATTCAACCGGAATGTTCCCATGGCTTGTGGATGAGACTTTCTACACTAGTCAATGTAGGAACGATAAATCAACAAATTGAGCAGCCAAATCAGTCACAAAGCACTAGTGCAGTAGTAGACATGTACCAACGGGGTGAGGACAGCTTGGTGGTGGCGGAAGATTTTCAGGCGCAGCTCCTCAACGAAGGGAGCAACAGAAGGGTCTTTAGAATTGAGCAAGAGGACCTCATGGGCAATGATAATGGCCTTGATCCCAGTAACGTCTAGAGAGAGGGAGAGGAGACAAACCCTAAATCTTGGATCCCAGTAACGTCTAGACCGTCAACAAATTCTCTCAAATTGGCGGCAAAAATCTGTTACAGTGAGTATGGAGACTGGAGAGAACCGGCTGGAGGAGGCTTCTGTAGTTGACGAGAGGAAAGGAGAAGCTGTCAAACTGAGAAAGTATCTTCAGTTGAGGAGAGAAGAAACTCAGAAACAGGCAAACAGCTTGGCTTAGACTTCAGTGGGCGACGGCGCAAAGCAACGAGAGGAAGAGGAGAGACGAAATAGTGAAATTAGAACGAATGTTAATTTAGGGTACTGAAAGTCTGAAATTGGAACATCCGACAAAAGCTTGAGGTATAATATTATTCGGAATTTCAAGTTTGAAAACGGTAAAATATTACCATTTTACCGAATTAAATTCGAATTCGGTAAATCCGAATTCAAAAACCCCAAAATCAAATTCGACCCTAATTCGATTTGTACTAATTCGATACCACCGATTTACCGACCTAATTACCGAATTACCGAATTCGAATTACCAAATTGAAATCGATTTCGGTCGGTAATTCGGTAATTACCGTAATTGCTCACCCCTAGAGCAGAGCCCTGTTTCTCTGCTGCGTGCGTGTTTTTTTTAGTAGGTAGCGTGGGAGGAGTAAAATAAAATACTATAAAAATATCAGTCCAAGTGTAATGGCATGCACACGTCAACATCACCCCTTCTCTCTCAATTGCATTCCCCATCTCTCCACCACGTCAGATCAAACACCACTCTACACTTCCACGTCATCCGTCTCCAGCTTCCAGCCTGGCCGAACTCCCCTCTCCCCAATCCCCTGCCTCCACCTCGCATCCGTCCCCAGTTGACATCTTCTTCTCTTCTACAGCTGTCCTGTCGTCGGGCCTATATATATAAGCTGCTATATCCTCCTCTCAAACCCACAGCAGAGCCTTCTTTCTTAACTCTGTCCCAAAAAAATTTAAAAAAATAATAATATCAAGAATAGCAGTACAATGGCTTCTTCTTCTGCTACTTGTGGTACTCTTCTGTTCTTCGCTAGTACCATCTTCTTATCCACTCTCATATCTGAACCGGCTTCCGCGGCCTTAGTCCAACAGCAACCCCTGGTCCTCAAATACCATAACGGTATTCTTCTCAAAGGTAAAATCACCGTCAACCTCATCTGGTACGGCAAGTTTACGCCCGCCCAGCGCTCCATTATTGTCGATTTTCTTCAATCCCTTAACTCCCCCAGGGCGGCTTCTCCCTCCGCCGCCTCCTGGTGGATGACGACCGAGAAGTACAAGGGCGGTGGCGCCTCCACGCTGGTGGTGGGGAAGCAGATTCTCGAGGAGAACTACTCTCTCGGAAAAATGCTCAAGAACTCGAATCTCGTTTATTTGGCTGCCAGAGGGGGCCACATGGCTGGTTCCATTAACGTTGTTTTGACGTCGGAGGACGTTTACGTGGACGGGTTCTGCAGCAGGTGCGGGACGCACGGCTCAACTCGGGGCCCGGCTCGCTTTGCATATGCCTGGGTTGGTAACTCGGAGACTCAGTGCCCGGGGCAGTGCGCCTGGCCTTTCCACCAGCCGCTGTACGGTCCCCAGACTCCTCCGCTGGTGGCGCCCAACGGAGACGTGGGAGTGGACGGCATGGTAATAAACTTGGCCACGGTTTTGGCGGGAGCCGTTACGAATCCGTACAACAGCGGGTATTTCCAGGGCCCAGCAACGGCGCCGTTAGAGGCCGTGTCGGCGTGTACCGGGATGTTCGGGTCGGGGTCTTACCCGGGCTACCCGGGTAACTTGCTGGTGGATAAGGCCAGCGGGGCGAGTTACAATGCGAACGGGGTGAACGGGCGCAAGTTCTTGCTGCCGGCTATATGGGACCCCCAGAGCTCTGCCTGCTCGACACTGGTTTGATTGTGATTGTGATGATTGAAGAACCCAACCCGACCCAAGCCAACCCGGAAAAAAAAAAAGAGTTGATGATGGATGGATGGGTAAAAAATGGAAATTATGTTATGAGGTGTGGCAGCTGTACTTTTGATGTAGATACACGGTCGCAGAATGGTTTTTGAAATTTGGAATGAGGCCAGCTTTGGGTGCTGCTGTGCTGGCTGGGGAAGTGGTTTTGTTGTTTTGTGTGACGTGTATATTCATTACTATTACTAGTAGTAGCATGAAAAAGAAAAATGTGAAAATTGCAATATAGAGGAGTAAAGTGATACCACTACCAGTAGTAATTATTATCAGTACTATCATCATATCATAAGAAAATAAGAATGGAAAGTTGATTATTAAGTGCTGTTTAAGTCCGGTGTCGATAAAAGTAAGTCTCGAAATTGCTCTTAAGAAAAAATATGCATCTGTACTCTTTTGCACCAGAAGATGCACAAACGACTGGCAGTTAATCGGTGGTTTACCCCCTATCTATCTGTCTCGAGTTTTTACCTAAAAAAAAAAAAAAAAAGTCATAGCGATTTGACGCAATGGATTTGCCGAAGAAAACATAAAAAAGTATGCATGCACGTGAGAGAACAAAAAAAATTGAAATTGAGTGAAAAATGGAATGGGTTCGCTGAAAACATAAAAAGAAGTTGTTTTGGACTGCTGGTGAAATGGTGGCCTGTTTGTTGGGGAAGGAATTCAAATTTGATTACATGAGTGTGGTGTTTAATGGAGTAGAATATTAGTATTGATATTATATTGGTTTCATTAATTAATCGGGTGTCGCCACTAATTAAATCAAATGTAAGTAGTACTGAGAATGTGGGGACTGTTGATTGACAGCAGATGCAGAAAGCGGGTTTGGGATTCTTTCTTATCGGCAGCACAGCAGCAATAAGCATACAAGCTCATGATTTCTTGGGTCCCAACATCTCTTTCACTTCTTTAGTTTGGATTGTGGACTACATAATTGACTATAATATATGCTTCGCATCCCTGAGTCCTATCCATCCACCATGCCCCCGTAGAAGCATTTGCATATCCTGAGGCTATAGCAAAATTTGTAATGAAGATTTTGATGAAAGTTTCGCCTTCCTTAGGTGCCGATAGCAGCAGCCAGCCAGCCAAAGTGAGCCCCTTTATTCTATTCCAGTGTGTGCTGATTATTGTCGAAAACCAAGAAAGTCCTCAACCAACTCTATATATGATGGTTTTGTTAACTCTAGATGATGGAGTCATCTCATCTGCTCCATAGATGATAGAACTTAGAAAAGGTCATATAATAAGTTGAATCCTGTCTTTTTCCCTGAAGCAAGCATTCATTCCTATTTCATTTTTGTCCGCAAGGAAACAGCCTAAAGAGCTATTATAGCAGTAAGAACACTGGCGCCTTGTGAAAAAAAGTAATTAATGGAGCAAAAAGTACCCTACTGCACTAAAACACGAGGTAAAAAAAAAAAAAGGGGGGGGGGGGGGGGGGGGGTTGCAGTACAGTACACTAGTCACTAGACTAGAGTGCGACCAAATTTGTGCAGGAAAATCTACTCCCAAGATTTTCATGTTTTGTACTTTGATCCGTCCAGCACTCTTAAAATTCCTCGAGTTGTTGTTGATTTTACGACCACAAGCTCCTTAATCGATGAGAGTCTGTCTCTTTCACCTGTTCGTTGCATGAGTGAGTAAAAATTGATTGTATCAGCATTCATTCATTCAGCAGCTGCTCGATATTCCATTATATGGATCTTGGGAGATCATCATTGGTGTTGTTCCTATTCCTAGTTGCCAAAAAACCCATATCAAACTGGGAACTTTTAATTGGTGCCTCCAAAAATTTTACTGAAAAAAAAAAAAACCGTGCATGAGAGCCGCCAGATGGTATTCGTGCAGCCAGATGGTATTCGTGCAAGAACAGGCTCTGTCCCTCCTCCATTCACGCAGATGTTGTGGGGGAGGTGTCTGCCCAGCTAATCCACACAAACCAATACATATAACACAAGTCTACCACTATTTTTGTTTCGGAGCTGCTCCCATTTTCCAACATCACCAGATTTTTATGTCTTCGACCAATTGGGTTCTTTTATGCTTTCTTATCTTTACAAGGCAGAGTTTACAAATGCAGATCAATGCATTATTGGCGCTATCTTTATTGGCCTGATATTTTAAGCAGCCAAATCCTTATAGGCCAATGACCAGAAACAGCTGATTTAACTTTATGAAAGAAAAAAAATAATTTCAAAAACCTCTGGATCGATTCACATCTACCTAATCTAATATGATTGTGTTGTGAACCATTAGCAGAACCTCGGTCCTTGAAAGATGGAAGAAGATAGCATCAAATAGAGTCGTCATCATTGTGAGTGGATTATTTTCCCTAATATAGAATTTGCCACTTGACGACTCGTTTTCGGTGAATAAAATATTTTACCTGCAAAAATAAATAAAAATTGATAATAAAAAATTGAAAGAATTATTTTTGTGGAGATATTCCATCTCCTCATTGTTCAGATGGAAACAACACAACACCCGATCTCTGCTGCTTTTTCTTTCTCCTAATTCAGGCCATTCTTCTTTGATGCCTAATAATTCCAACCCGTTAATTGGGTCCCTTGAGCAAAAATTATTGCTCCAAAGGAGGAGAGAAAGGCCGGCCACTCTAGGCTCAAAAGGAGTAAATTATGATATTCCCCAGCAAAAGCTCCAGCGTTCAATTTGATTACACTCCCTTTTAAATTTTTATTCTTTTAGCTGTGCTGCAATCATTGTAGATCAGGCATAGAAAGATATTAGTATTGGGTTTCCAACTTGCATAATCCGTCAGTTTAATTCTGGAGCCAAAAGCATCAGCATCCAGATGAAGCAAGTGAAGAGGTAGTAGGAATAACTGAGGACTCCCTGCGTCAGCATATAAGCAGCCAATACTTGAAATCTGGAGCTCTACTGTACTAGAGAAAGTGACTGGGAATTTATTATTTACTCCTGACCGGTGAAATTTGATTGGGTGAATAACTTGACTGAGCAGGAATCATGCCACTGCAAATGATGAAATGAACCAACCAACCTCTTGAAGGAAAGGAAGTGAAGAAAACGTCCGCATGTGATGTGATCCCAAGTAGTATGTGTGCCTTTCAGAACAAACATGCAACATTCATCTACCCAAGAATATAGACCATAAAACTAAAAATTTCACATATACAACGAACTCTTCAGGTGATATATTATTGTTACTCCTACAATTATCTGGACCAGAAGTCCCTTGCTCCTGTTGAATGCATGAAGAACTAAAGGCCAACTGGCTACTTGATCTACAAAAAACTATGTGTATCCAGCAATACAATCCTGAACATTTTTTAGCCTCTAGACTCGTTCAAATTGGCCTTCCTTCATACTCCCAAAATATTTTACAACCACAAGCTGCATTGTTTTTTCCAGTTTTTCATGAACTTAGAACCTGGATGTGTGTGTGTGTGTGTGTGTGTGTGCTCATGCCTGGATTCTCAAGCAAATAGCCATATACCTTACAGCTTACTAAAAACACCTAAAACCCATGTCAACACCACATGGCATATGCCTGGGTGAGAAAACTAAGGTGCAGCATGACAAGTCAAAGCTCTTAGACCTTCGAGGAGGACAGCCTTTGTTGTGGTAAGAGCCTCCTCCTGCGAAGTCGCTCTGCTATGATAAAAGCAAGCTCAAGTGATTGAGAAGCATTGAGTCTTGGGTCGCAATGTGTGTGATATCGTGAGCTCAAATCATTGTAAGTAATCGTCCGAGAACCTCCAACGCATTCTGTCACATTTTGCCCTGTCATTTCTAAATGCACACCCCCAGGATAGCTTCCTTCTTGATCATGTACATCGAAGAATGCTCTCACCTCAGCCTGCAAAATGCAGCAAAAGGCTAATGACTGTGAGGCAGATAACCTACAAACCAGCAAAGTTCAGAATAAATATCTACACATTCTAACATGAAAGCATACGGGACACCTTTTGAACATCTTAATTATTTGTATTATCATTAATCCAAAGGATACCTTTTATCAAACTTCTCTTCTGGAGATTTTGCATATGAACAAAAGAAAGTATTACTATTTTTTTCATTAGTTTTGTTTTATTCTCCTCTCTTTCTCCTTTCCTTTGTTCTTGAGAGCAGCTTCCTCCACAACATTATTTGTCAAAACTTGTTAGCAAACATTTACAAAATGAAAGACTTTCAAAATGACTGCTGCTCGCAATTAATGTTGGGTTTCCAGGAATACTGCTTGAAGGCGTGTCCAGGCATAGCATAAATGTATACCCCAACAGTACAGCTGCAGTAACTCAGATGACCATTAAAGATTGAGAGGACCACTAGGAGTTTATGAAAAAGTGGGAAAAAAATTTTACCCTGATTGAATCAAAGGAACGGGTCTTCAGTCCACAAGGAGCTTTAATTGTATTTCCATGCATGGGGTCACTGACCCAAGTGACAATTTGACCTGCTCTGCGAACTGCCCTGATCAGATGTGGAAGCTTCACCCTCATGTTCTCAGCTCCCATTCTGGTGATCACTGTTATTCTGCCTGGCTTATTCTGAGGATTCAGAATGTCTATGAGCCTAACCAGTTCGTTTGGATCCATCTTATCACTCACCTGCAACATTCATCAAAAGTTAACTTCACAATGCTTGCAGGAGAAACCTCAAGTCATATTGTAGTAGTGTAGCTACTCAGTGAAGATTAATGCTGCAAAAATGAGATTGTCATGCAAAATTTTTCTTTATCCTCACTTTCATCCATGAACACGAGTCAATTAATGTCATAATACAATTTGATCACTCACTCTTACGTGCAAACCAATTAAATTACCGGGAAAGATTCAAAATTGATAGGCACAATGCACGCATCTATACTAAACAAACAGGTATGTGGAATGAAAATCTGAATTAATCAAGTGGACTGCATTTCAGATACCTTGATGCCAAGTGGGTTGGCAATTCCTCGCACAAACTCAACATGGGCGCCATCCAACTGCCTTGTGCGCTCTCCAACCCAGAGCATGTGGGCAGAGCAATCATAATAAAGGCCTGAAGTTGAGTCCTCCCTTGTTAGTGATTGCTCGTAAGGCAAAAGCAAGCACTCATGTGAAGTCCAGAAGTCAGTTGTAGCCATGACTGGATGACCATTTGTAAGACCAGCAGCAGCCATGAAGCCAAGAGCCTCATCAACTCGGTGAGCCAATTCCCGATACCTTTCAAGCAAATTTAGTTTATGCAACAAAAGATTGTATCAAATTGCTGCCCAAATGGTTGAAACATACTCTTGAAATGGACAATATACCTATCCCCCTGCTCACTGTGCTCAGTGAAATCAAGATTCCACTGAGAAACCCTCTGCATGGCAGCATATCCTCCAGTAGCGAATGCCCTGAGTAGGTTCAATGTAGACGCAGATTGTGTATAAGCCCTGATCATCCTTTGGGGGTCTGGTATTCTTGATTTTTCATCAAAAGCATCCCCATTCACATTATCGCCTCTATAACTAGGCAGCTTCACACCATCCTTTTCTTCAAATGGATCTGACCTTGGTTTTGCAAATTGGCCTGCCATTCTTCCCACCTAAAATAGCAAGCATAATTAACATTAATGTTTTCTTAAATCCCATCATGCATGACTTCAGAAGTAAAAGTGGCAAATTTATTCCCAAATCCAATACTGACCTACTGGTCACCACGGCTATCTAGTCAACCCCCGCCCCCCGGGGGATGCCCCCTAAGCAATGGCTAACAATTCTAACATGTACAGAAGTTAGATAGCCTCGTCACCAGTGAAGACCAAAAAGAAGAGATCACCAAAATTTCAGCAACAATATGAACTGCTAAATACTGCCAACATCCCCCTCCCCCCAAACATGAAACATCAGCACATCCACAACATAATTAGCATATAGATGCTATGAATCAGAACAAGAACAATATAGAGAGACGCTGATCATGTAATTCAATTATTTGGATCACTTTTCATTATGTTCCTACAGTAATAAAGTAATCACATAATTTTTCTTCATTCAAAATCTCAAAACTATAGTTAAGAAACATAATCATTAAACTAGTAATTAATGAAAATATGAAAGTCAGGCAACCTTAATAACAGGCATTTGACCACCAAACATGAGCACAACCCCCATCTGCAGAATGACTCTGAAAGTGTCCCTAATATTATTGGCATTGAATTCTTTAAAGCTCTCAGCGCAATCACCACCCTGCAACAAAAAAGCGTTCCCAAGTGCAGCCTGGCCGAGCTTTTCTTCGAGGTTTCTAGCTTCCCCTGCAAAAACTATAGGAGGGAAGGATTCAAGGATCTTTAGAACTGATTCAAGATCAGATTTATCCGGATATTCTGGGAGCTGAAACGCTGTTTTGGATTTCCAGCTATCTGGCCTCCAATCCTTCTGGGCTGGTGGTGTTGTGGCCACGGCTGAGATGGGCTTGGCATTGAATTTTCTACGGGGAAAAGAGTTGAACGGGAAAGAGGAAAGAAAAGTGGGTTTAGTGGCTGCAGGGTGGAGGAAGGCGCTTGGGACGTTTGAGTTGCAGGTCACGTCCGCCACTGTGATGGTGGTTGTCAGCGCGTGAGCCATTGCTTCTGTCCTGAGATTTGGACTGGTAAAGGATCAGAAAGAAGACTAATTAAAAAAACAAAAAAAAAAGGAACGAAAAACGAAAATCTTAGCAATTAGCATAGATTTTAGCTTAGATTATTCACATCCTTTTCCACAGTTACATTTTACGGTTTATGGTATATATCAAAAAGAAAAATACAACCTCAAACTTGAGGGTTTTTTTAAATGATTATTTTAATGTCATCTCTGTTGGACATAATTTTTTATTAAAAAATTCCTTCTCAATTACTTCTTAGTGTGCATTTGATAAAATTAAAATTTACAAATTGAAATATGAATCCATTATGTTATTGAACTTTTAAATATTAAATTAAATACATTTGAGTGTATATGACATTTAGTGATAAGTGAATAACTTATCACTTATTTTTGTAAGCAAATTTTGCTTAGGAAATTTAGTGGCACTTAATTAATTCAGATGTTCAATTTTTTGTTATCGAACGCGTCTGAATATATTAAGATCTAAATACATTAATTTTAAGTGATGAATTACGTTATCAAACAGGACCTTAGTCTATTAAGATACAATTTACAGTAATAAGGCTCAACTTTTTTTTTTCTTTTTTATGCATAATAAGGCTCAACTTGACTTTTGTTTGGATAGAGCATTATCCCAAATAATTATTTGGAATAATTACTGTAACACTTTTTATGATGTGAGATAAAAAGGTGATTGGAAATATAAAAAGATGAATTGAAAAATGTGTTCATGATGCAAGCGAAAATTTTTTTTTTTGGAAAAAGTTGCTATCCAAACATAGTATATACTCTAGAAATTTCCATGATATCATGTATGTGAAATAAAGATGTGGTTGGGAAAATTAAAAAATAATTAAAACACCTATTTAAGATGCAACCAATTTTCTTTTTCCAGAATAATGAAGTACCTACATAAACCCAATTTTTACTATACATTCTGTCAAGTGGAATGCAATTTTTTTAAAAGAAAATTTGCATACAAATTTTCTGTATTAATAATGCTTAATAGCAAGCTATTTTATTTATATTATCTATTAATAAGTTATAATTATCTTTTACATCATTCTGTTTCTCTCCTAATGCACATTAGTGTAAAACCAACTAAACTAATTAATGGTTTTAAACACTCAAACTTTCAAAGCTTCCCATTTTCAAGGCTTTTAACTATTACTTAGTGCATAACCAATCAATATAATCCAAAAAGAACTCAAAAATTAATAAACTTGTTTCATGTATAACTAATTTTCGCTTATTCTTTTTTTAAAAATAACAAAAAAAAAATATTAGCAATGGCACACGCATGCCGTGTGCCATGAGCACTAGTGTCAATAATGTCGTTTTTACTCATGAGAAGTATCTCGAACCAGCCTGCTATTCAGCAATCAAGCATTCGGGCTGCTAAACCGTTGATCACAAAAATAACGTGCAATTATTGCACATTCATAAGAATATTAAGTAACACCATATCTCAAAAGATCGTAGTTTGTGGCAGCTAGCTTACAAGGAATAAAAAATAAACATCAACGACCTTTAAAGTGAATCCTCTTGCAGCCATTGGAATTTACATCAACGGCAATACAAGTATCACAATCTGCTCTCGAACTCAGACGATGTGGGCAAGGTTTTTTGAATAAATAATAATCAAAAAAGAGGACTCGGTTCCAGGTAAAGACTTGAATTCCCTGCTTAACTGGGCAGAGGTATCATCTGCCTCATTCAGATATTCGAGCGTTTAATTGCCTCCAGGCGCGAGAGGAATGGGAGATCTTTTCCTACCGTAATGTGTTATCCAGCCATTATTAGTTCCAAAATCCTTTTTTAAAAAAAAAATAATAATAAGTGCACATGCAATTGGAAAATGAGAAGGCATTAAAAGACCTTGCATAAATCACTCAAACAGCATCAATCCACAGCAGAAGAAACTGTTCCGGTCCATAATTACAATATTAACCAATAATATCCAGAAGGTAAAGCATACAAGTACCACCAAGGACTGACAGATTCTCGACCGATCCCGAAACCACCACTCCACCCCGAAACCACAATGGGTTCCCTCCAAGCATATTGGATGACACATCACAAGGCAAGACACAGGATTTGCAGAAGAGCGCCCTATCATATGATCTCATGGAAAACCGGATTCAGAAATAAGGGCTGTAACGCATAGGCATTCTGAACCTGGGAACCTTCCTGCAAAACAGATATTTCCAATACCATTGCCCAAGGTAATAACAACATGTGGAATGTCCATTGCAGCAAACACAATTTACAGAAAAAATTACATCGCAGAGAAATCATGGAAGCTCACCCAAATCCATAGGGAGGATATACATAAGGAGCCACATAAGGTGTCCTGCCCCGAAATCCCATATAGGGGCTGGGACGCCGGGGACGAAATTGTTTCATGCCAGGAACATTAGTCCGTTTAGCAGATACCTAATAACATATCCAGAGTTAAAGAGATAAAACAAGCCTTCAAAATGAATAGGAAAACAAACGGTAAGGCTTCACCATGCAACTAAAGTCATTGCAGGATTCAGGGTCCTTATGCCAAGAGGTTGTTCCTTGAAACAAAACAAGGACAGACGATTGGATCTTGGCTTATGTGTTTGCTTACTTTCATTGCAGGATTCAGATTCCTTATGTCAAGAAGTTGTTTCTTGAAACAAAACAAGCATAGAAGATTGAACCTTGGCTTATGTGTTTGCTTACTTTCAACTGGCGACCATGAAGCTCAGACTCATTGAGAAGGAGAGCCTCTTGAACAGCTTCTGGTTCAAGAAATTCGACATAAGCATATCCCTTTGGTTGGCCAAACTTGTTTGTTCGGATGGTTACTCTATTAACTGTTCCACATGCTTGAAAATGCTGCTGTACCTCCTCTGGGGTACATGAATAATCCACCTACAGAGCAAGTTGATACCACACAGAGAACTACTCAGGAAATAATTACGTGAATTGTGGTTCCATATTTACACCAAAAGACTTAAACTACATAAGAGGTATCTCACCCAAAAAAAGCTACATAAGAGGATTAAAAAATTTTAAAAAAATCCCTTGGCTTGTGAATATCCATCAACAGTTTGATTTACAAAGCAGATTATTTTTCACTTATCCACTGGTAGAAGAAGTTAGGTATCTTAGTACAAGTCACGCTAGCCTCCTGTAATTTTGTCATACAACTTGTCTCAAAAAATGACAACTGTGCAAGAAGTACGTGCAACAAAATAACCAAGGGACCAAAGGAAAAAAAAAAGAAGAAACAAGCCATATGGCAAACTGAAGGTGCTTCATTTGTTTAACAATTTTACTGTCCACAAGAATACAAGTCATATTTGCAAGAAATTTATTCACACTGATAAGGTTGACACTAGGTAAAAATCCATATGACAGTGACTGACTAGTTAATATATCCATAAGAAAGTGTAATTACAGCAACTAATTTTCATTGCGGCTTCAATCAGATTAACAAGGAAAGAGAAACAAGTCCTTGACACTGTCTGGCAGAACAATCCGCTATAATACAACAAAATCATGTAGCAGAATATTCACAAATTATGTAACATATAGATCATAACATATGCAACCAGGTCAAATTAGCTGAAAATACAATTAACCACTGGAAATTTTCCTTTCACAATCAGAAATAAGCCCAACTCTGAGGGACCATAGGCCACAGAGACACAATGCAAGCAATGAAATGCTAAGGAATACTAAATTCTCAGCACAAGCTCCATAATCATTCCCAAAATTCAAAAAGTAAGCAATAACTCAACCATAGAACCGGAATAAACCTCTCCAACAAAGACTGCTATTAGAAACCAGCACCAGGAGACCTAAAGCTCCCATTGCCCTCGATTGCATTGTATCAATGTTTATCCACTTCAAGGGAACATCTTAACAAACAAAAAGAAAATTTGTAAACATTTCATGCCCCAGGTTCTTGCACAAACTGAAAAAGAAAAACTATAATTGGAACCTAGCCAATCAGGTTTTGAAATTGGAACAATGATTGCTTGTCAACCACTTCAAAAAATATATCAGTCCAAGGCCCTTAAGATAAATCAAATCCGCAGGAGATTTTGTTGCTAGTAGGTCGGTCCTTAGGAAAAGCGTATGAGATTTCGTTGTTCTAATCACTGAGACGATATAAAGAAGCCGACACAATTCCACATGAATAACCTAAATTAACAATGTTAGGTTTCTTCACTGACACAGGAAGGATGAAAATGATCACTTAAAAGCCATAAATTTCACAGTATGTGACCTTTAATAAACTTAAGCTTACATGAACAGTCATGGACTGTTGGATCCTAAATCCTTGACTCTGGAAAGAAAAAAAATATTGATTCTTTTGGTTTAGACAATTAAGCCATGAAGCATTTTCACACAATCAAGCACCCTACGTGATGATTACAAACTAGAAGCTTGAAGCTAATACTCTCGTTCCCAGTTTTTCCCCAAAGGGATGAAATCTTGTTCTTAACAGCACAGAAAGTGAGGGAAGGAAACATATATGAAGAAAGATTGTGAGTTCATAGTACTGAGTCTGGAAGACCAAACAAAGACTGAATGATTCGAAAATCTAATCAAATTCATATAAGGACATATTGATTCCAAAATTGAATGAAATTACCCAAAAAATTCCAACAGCTCCTAAAGTATACATTTAAACACCCATCAACTTCTTATAAAAATCAAATTCATCAAGCAGCATCTTCCAGGAATCTTTGTACAATTTTCACTTATCTTGCATGCATATCCTGATATAATTAGGAGGAAAATAACTAAACATAGACAAAGATAAAACAAAACTTTCACAAGGCAATCATGCCAGCCACAAAACCCATATATCGACTCAGAGATATCTATGAATATCAATCACTAAAGCAACACATTATAAAATAAATAAACATTAATTATCGAAAGCAAACAAACTTCAGGGAAGTCAGGTGATTCATGAGTTAATGAGCCATTAATGCGAGTTTAAAAGTACACTTCATCTAATAATTAGTAGTTTATCATAGAGATTCTCACATTGCCAACAAAGACGGATCGAGAATCCACTTCTTCCCTATTTGCTTGACTTGCTGCAGCAGCAGCAGGATCTGATTGCATTTCAAAGAGGAAATAATAATGACAAGGTAGAAAATTTAACAAAAAAAATGCAAATGCTAATCAGTTTTATCATTGTACTTGCCAAGGGGAAGGGCCCCATTACATGACATTTCAGAAAGTGGACCAAGATAAGATAAATACTGACAAATGTCCTTAAGATGTAGAAGAATACTAGACTTTCCAACTGGGAAATTGCGAAAAGATCAAACAGAACAGTTAAAAAAATAGAAAATCAGAGATTTAATTGCTCTTTAAACAGATCAAAAGATCCTAAGAGCATATGGAAGAATATCTAATCGCTTGTATTAAATCAAATTCAACCAAAGTTCTCTGCCGTACAGGAAATTTCACAATTGAACTTATCCAACCAGCAACTAAAAAAATGTAAATTGCAGTATGTCCAACAACATATGGAGATGGTAATGACTGTAGTTGTGAAAAGCTGTGAAGCTGTAATGAAACCCAAACCCAAAAAATTTACAATATCAAACAAGACTCTCAAAATAAGTTGAGCAATCGATTACAAAGTCCATCCAAATAGTGGTCAAATTGCCAATTTCAGTAATTTCTTAAGATTATTCCAAATTCAACAGCTAGAGTACATAAAAAGAAAAACTTTGGCCAATAGAGCAGACCTTGTCCTACATTATAAGCCCACAGATACTCCTAGTTTACACATTAAAACTCCTCAAACTTTCTAATTTAGACCAATCCGTGGATTCGCAGCTCAACGAACAGCAACAAAGAACCCCCGAAAAAAAACCGAAAAAAAAAGAGCCGCAGAAAACACCAATGCACACATTAAGAACAGCTTTTTAGCTACAAAATAGATCCCTTAAAAAATGCCAGATATTGCAATTACCAACAAAGCTCACATCACTATTCACCAAATAACTCTAAAATTCTAATGATCAAATTAATAAGAGCGACGAATAGTAGAAAAAGGCTTTCAAAATATGAATATATGTATCATACGAAAAGGGAAGACCTTGAACGGCGCCCATTTCTTTCTCGACTTTGGCCTGCATTTCCCGGAGAGCTGCCGCTTCGTCTTCCATCTCCTTCAATCTTTTCTTCATGTCGTCCAGCTCCTGCGTGATAATAATTTGACACGTACAAAATCATCAGTTTTGATTTTTAGGTCAGTACAAGCAAAAAAGTTAGGGTTTTGAAAAAAAAAGATAAATGAAAAAGAAACGAAGTCAATTAATAGCAGAAAAACTTGCAAGGGAGAGAGTTAGAAAGAGGAGCGAACCACGAAAGCTCCATCCTCCGCCGCGGCCATCTCCACGTCGCCCTCCATCGCGATCTCTCTCTCTCTTCCCCCGTTCCTCTCTCGCTCTCCTCTCTCTCTCTCTCACTCAGTATATATACTTATAATAAAAAAATCTAAAATATGTGTTCTAAATATTAAAAGGACAAAACAGGACTTACGTTTTGAGTTTAGCTTCTTAGCCTGTTTAATAACCTAGTTCGACATTTAACTTTAATGGATTCGGATTTTAAAATATTCAAATCGTTTTATAACTAAAAATTAAGGGATAATTTCAGAAACCTCCCCTGAGGTTTCTGACAGTCTCAAGGACCTCCCCTGAAGTTCCGAAAATCCCTTATACCTCCCCTAAAACTAAGTAGATAGTTTCAGGTCCAACCCAATTGAGGTGGACAATGAATATAAAATGTGTTTCAGGAGAGAGAAAATAATCAAATTCCACCTCTGCCCTCAAGATTGTCATTAGTGAGGATGTTTATGTTAGGGGCTGCTTGGTTAAAGGGTTTGGGAATCACAAAATGGAATAAATCCCTTATTTGTTGCTTGGGTTAAGCCTATTGGAATGCTATTTTTGGAATCATTCCCGAGTAAATTGGGAGGTTTTGGACAAAACCCTCAACTCATTCCCTCAGACAATATTTATCAAACCAGAGTCTTCTTCTTCATCAGTTTTTCTATCTCTTCTTCTTCAATCAATCGCCACCCATCACCTTCATCGGACATCTTCTTTCTCATTTCAAAGTCCCAAATTCAGGTTCACAAATAGTAGCAATAGCTTTCCAAGATCTGAAAGTCTAAACGAGAAATTAGATCATGTAGTAGATGATTTGCTTGAAAAGGTTGAAGCTTCCAAGGTGGAAATTGGAGAAGAGAAGATTTTATTGATTGGGCAAAACATTCCTTAGAACCAAACAATGTCATGAGTGGTGAAGTTCTGGTGAAATTTTTTGATTGTGTTCTGGTAAATCTGAAGGATCTGCTTAAGTTTGAAAACAATTTGATTCTGTCTTTGAAGGAACAAATCTCAACCCTTGAAGTGAATTTACTATTCTTGAAAAACTTTGTCATCTTCACAAATAGGCTATGCAATGGGTATGCGAATATCGGACTGTTTTTTACTTCTATTGAAGATGCTGCAAATAATGGTATTTCGTTCTGGTGTTGGTTGGGATGGAAGAAATAGGGAGTCAAAAGTTGATAGTAATAGAGACAGCGACATTTTAACCCTTCATTCTAAAGCCATAAAGAGCTGGTGTTTTATGGAAAAATAGGTACTCTGTTCTTATAAAGTAGGAAAGTCATAAAGAGCTGGTCTTTTATGAAAAAATATGACTATTGTGAAAGTGACCGCGATTTGGTTTATGAAATTATCCCAAAAAAATAGCAGAATGAATTTGTTTGTTTTGAAAGTTGTATAACGGTCGTTAAACTTCAAATATTCCTTCCTTAAACTTCAAAATCTACAAAATCTCATATTTTGAACCCATTGAATGCCGAAATTAAAATAAAATAAAATAAATTTATTGAATTAAAATAAAAATTTTTCGGAAAAATCATGCCAAAATATGGAAGCATCATACGAAACAATGATGGGAAACTGAGGTACATGACCTTGCATTTGTTAAATGCAAGGTACATTATCTCGCATTGAAGGAAAATGGGTACTCTGTAAGTATAATGGACGAAAGCCATAAAGAGCTGGTCTTTTATTTAACAATGGGTTTAAATTTATTTTATCCGATAAATAAATTTCTAGAAAATTTTCTAGGCAATTTTCTAGGAATTCGTATTTATCGGATGCAAGATACAGTCCAACCAAAAAGCTTGCTAGTTTGATGCAATTTTTGGCGCCTTTTCTCTTAGCCCAAATTAGCAATTCATTTTATTATCAAATTCCAGTTAAGTTACTTAATCCTTTCTATTACTCATTTCACTAATTAATTCATGTTATTATCAGAATATATTACTTCAACAGCAGGGATATTTGTGTCAATTCAACGTTTTTCAAGTCATTTTGGGACCCAACAATCTGACAGGGGAGGTATAAGGGATTTTCGAAACTTCAGGGGAGGTCCTTGAGACTGTCAGAAACCTCAGGGGAGGTTTCTGAAATTATCCCAAAAATTAAATATTTGAATTAATTAAATTATATTAAATTTTCTAGATAAAATTTGCTTCCAAAATTAAGTGATAAATTATTCACTTGTCACTAAATATGATATACACTCAAATATATTAAATTTAATATTTAATAATTTAATAAATTCAAACTTTAGTTTTATCAAACACACCTCGAGACTAAATAGCACGAGCTTTAATAATTTTTTTTTTCCTTTTGCCCTTTTTCACGCCTAATTAGCGTGAACACAGGATTCGAACTTGAATTTGAATTGAGAACTCGACATGCCTAACTGACGTGGACACAGAATTCGAGCTGAGAACTCTAGAAGCTTGAGGTGACCTTAGTGGCTCACGAGCGTTAATAGTTTGATTCTTTTTAAATTAAATTTTATGTTTTAGATTTATAAGTTGAGCTTATGTTAGATCCTGTTTTTTTTTTATTTTTCGGTAGATGAATGATATTAACACTCCTCAAATATGAAGAGTGTGTTTGGATAGAAAATTACTTGAAAAAAACTAATAAAAATATTATAGTATCTTTTATAATATGATGCATGTGAAATTAAAAGATAATTAAAAATTAAAAAATTAATTAAAAAACTTATTTATAATGCAATCAAAATTTATTCTTTAACTAATAATAGCATATCCAAGCTAGACTTGAGTTGAATGCCGAGTAGCTTTTTTATTTTTCAGCTTCACTCATATGCAACAGTTGTGCACTGTCAAATGTCAATAATCAATTTTAAAAGCATTAATTATTCGATTTCTTCTCCTTTGTAAAAGCTTTAAAAAAGGATATTCCTATTATCATACGTTTACAAGCACACGCAATTGGTAAGCATGCATAAATTAGGCTAGTATTTCAGTATTAGCAAATAGCATACCAAGCATATAATGAGAAATTGCTTCGATAAGTAACTAGAATTTTACCCATACCTTAGCACAGTCTTTTTTTATTTATTTACTGTGAATTTATACAAATATGAATAATTTAAATACAAAAATTAACAACAATCATACATGCTCATTCATATTAACTTAAAAAATTAATGTATTCAAAATGTTCAATTATTTACTAATTTTTAAAAAATTTGTTTACATCATTATAATATGATAATATACATCAAATAACACATCCTATAGTAAAAGCTTGGTAGATATTCTTTTTTTATAAATATTCTTTTAGATAATTAAAATTTTTATAATGACCACAAATCTAAAACTATATATTCACATTTAATTAAGTAGAAAAGATCCATCAATCCGATTTTTTCATCAATAAATATTTAGTATCCAACAATATTGATAAAATATGTCAGTGTAACAGTTAATTCTCTATTTTGCACTAAGTTGATTCAAAATTAAGAAAAGAGATGATGAACAATTTGAATACTAATCAATGATATGGTGGTGAAAGGAAGTAATTTATGGAATATGTAAGATTTTAATAATTGTGATTTGAAAAAGTTTTACAATAGTTGTATGTAATAATTTGATAGAATGCAGATATTATTAAGATAAGATTAGTTATTTTTAAAATTATTTTAGATATCATTAAGATAATATTAGTTATTTTTTAAAGTTATTTTAAAATTAGGAATAATTTTTAAACATATAATATAACAGTCAATATGGGTAAAACCCAAATGACTTATAACCCATTAATTCTCTTCAATTAGATATGCCACACAGGAGTGAGAAACAACTCTAATTAAAATATCTACTTTCATATATATATATATATATATATATATTAGCATTAGTATTGTGTTTTTCAAGCATTAGCATAGTCTAATTAATCGTGTGTCAATATTAGATGAATATTGTTATATGTAGATAGAATTTATTTTATTTGGGGAGGTATATGAATAATTTTAGCCTTGTTTGTTTGGCATGATTTTTTTTTTCTAACTTTTGGCCTTTTTTTCTTAGGGGAGGTATATCAATAATTTTGGCCTTGAATGTTTGACCATGTTTTTAAAAAAACTTTAAATATGTTTTTCAATCACATTTTTATTTCACCATACGTACATTTATCTATAAAAATGCTACAACGAAAAATTTCAACGTGCACCTCAAAAAACAAGTATCTAGTATTCATTTGGTGCTATTAAGAAACATAATTTTTAATTAACTTTTTATCTTTCCAATCATTTTTTTATCTCACATACATTATATTCTAAAAAGTGCTACAGTAATTTTTTCAAATAATATTTTGCTTGCATCATAAACATATTTTTCAATCTACCTTTTTATATTTTCAACCACCTTTTTATCTCACATATATCATATCATAAAAAATGCTACATGCTATAGTAATTATTTTAAATAATACTCTATGCAAACACACATAATCTCCTACCCAAACACACGCACTAGTTTCCTATTTGGGTTGAAAAGTGGAATGGGGTGGATGACCTATTTATGTATTGAGTTGCATTTAAATGCTTATGATTAACAAAAAAAAAAAAAGTTCTTAAACTGTTCTCATCCCTACCAAGTTATGTGTATCAAATGAAGGAAGTGATACTCCAACACATGGGTGGTTCAATTTATGTGCGAAAAGTCACGTGAAATGTTACTATTCTCACAAAATATATAGCAATTTTTTTCGGGACATGATACAACAAACTGTACTCATATAGAACATACTGTTAGGAAATTGGCTTAATTTCTTTTAGGTAAATTTCCTGTTTTGTGTGGAAGTAACTAGATTCCTAATTGGTTTTAGTTACTTGAAATAGTAGTCAAATAAAGCCCTATTTAGCAGGAAATAGATGCTATTTCTATATGAGTTTAGGAAATAACATTGGTTTCCAAATTGTTATTTGGTTTTTTGGCAGTAATGTTCCCTATAAATAGGTGGGTTGACATACTACACGAGACACACAAGAGAGACACAAGGGGCATCATGTAGCCTTATACATGAGATGTGAGAGAGGGTTCTTGGGAGATGAGAGATGGTATACAAGGGTTGGATTTGGGTTCAAGTTGTATTCTTGTATAGGATTTTTCTCTCATAATAAAGAACAGGTTTCTCTCCGTGGATGTAGGCTCAATGGTGGAGTCGAACCACGTTAAATATTGTGTGTCGTCTATCTTTCATTCATGTGTGTTGTTCATCGTTCATGCTAGATATTGTTTTCTATTAAATTGTTGGTCTTTTCCTTTTCAAATAATTGGCCTGATACCTTAACAAGTGGTATCAGAGCCTGGTTGCAAGACTGGGCAATAGAGCAAGGTTCATGGTTGGATCCTAGTTAATTATTGAGATCAAGTGGATTGG
This sequence comes from Coffea eugenioides, assembly GCF_003713205.1. NCBI lineage: Eukaryota > Viridiplantae > Streptophyta > Magnoliopsida > Gentianales > Rubiaceae > Coffea > Coffea eugenioides. The sequence goes on from NC_040036.1 coordinate 22,101,684, forward strand.
TGGCTGTTACTAATTGAACGATTTAATGAGTGGTATCTTTGTTTCAATGGTTTGGCAAAAAGCATTGATGGTGAAGGATGGGAAGTCGAAAAGTATGGAGATGCTTGACGGTGAATCTAGGCAGGTGATTCAAGGGTCAAGAAAAATGCTATGTTTTCAGACTCGGACCGGGACTCGACTCGGTCGAGGTTAGGGGTCAGGGGTCAATGGGTTCGACCGGGGTCGATAGGGGGTCGAACCGGATGACGTCATATATACGTCATATATATATATTTATATATATATTTATATATATATATTCCTGCAAATCAAATTTACACAATATAACCAAAGAGCCCAATCATCCTAATTTATATCCAATTCACCAAACAATTCACCAAATTCATCCAAACTGACAAAATTTATAAAATAGAAATCCCATACATGTTTAATCCTTAACAAATAGCAATCCAAATAAGGTAACAAGTTCATGTTCAAATGCTTGATAAATATCAATTTAAATAAAACAATGTTCCAAAAAACTATCTAAGCCATTCTTCATCTTCATCTTCCATTGTCCTACATTAGAAAGAACATTGAAAATATTAAATAATTTTAAAAACCTCCTATAAATGAAAATCTACATCAATTATTACACATGAAGTTGGAAGTTGGAACATAGGTACCTTTCAATTCTATAAATCAGTACCTTTCAATTCTACTTTCTATTTGAGCATTTGGAAGTTGGAACATAGGTAAGAGCATCAGAACCAGCATAACAAACTTCAAGGTAATTCAATAATTAGCAAATTATATTTATTTTGTTGATGCACAAGATAGTAAGAGGCAGACAAATATCAACTTTCAACCCACAGAAAACCAAAACAGAGCAAAAGAGTGGGTTATAAAGAAGCTTAATGAGCAGTGGGGGCACCTAAGTCTCATCAAGCCATCCTAACAGGCATTCATTGAACTTGCCCATGTTTCATTCAACCTAGTTCAAAAATAAATGATTCTAAGGCTTAAAATTTAGCTCAAACCTTAAAAAATATAACACAACTAAGAGACATCCAGTTTTATGCAACAATAGTAGAAAGAAGAAACAAATGGCACTTAAAATTACCACAAGACTTAGTTAGCAAACTTTCTAAGTCAACAATATAACAAAAGTAGCCATAGAAAAACATCATTCAGATTAATGTTATCCAAACACAACATTGAGCTGTCTTCTCAAAAGTGGCTACCTTCAAGCCATTACTAATTCTCATCCTTAGATTATGCAAAAACCCACGTCAACCATTTACATTTTGTAACTACAGCTTTCTTACCCACTTCAAACAATTTGAACCAAACTGTCGTAAAAGATGAAAAAACTCAAAATGATAATTTGCAATCCTGCATCTTTTACAGATTAACGCTCAGAACTAAAACTTGTTCTATAGCTTTTCGACAATTCGTCACTCCAAAAAACAACATTTCCTTTTTCTTTTCAATCTTTGATTTTATCCACAGCCACTTTAGATGACAACTTCCAAACTTTTTTTTTTCTAGTACATCATGTAGCACAAACATAAATTGCAACAAGAAAGTTAAAGCAACAGTATATGCCACTTGAATCACATCTCAAACTAATCAAATATTCATCCAATCCACTAGAGAACCGATCAGGGGATTCTCGATCGGCCATTTCTAAGGTTACTTTTCCCTTGGCCCTTATAAAACTTCTTCAATCTTTAAACTAGCAATGTATCGAATTAACATCTGATTCAAACTAATTGCGAAATAGGAAACAAATTGAATAGTACAGAGAACAAAAATACAAGTGGCTATATCTATAGTTAGCGAAAGTAAAGTAGGCGGCTTTCTCATTCAATTCAAAATTTCCCCAAAATACAAGCGGCAACAGTAGTTAATAACAATATGAAGAATAATTCTGTTGTGATCCACTCCCATTCATATCTTTCGCAGACTCTTAGTCTCTCTCTCACTCTCCTGCTTCTCTTTTTCTTTCTCCAGATTCTCTAATAAGGAAGTATTATTCACACCCGTAATATCCAAAACCTAAATGCCCCGCATAATGAATCAAAAAAAATACTGAAATTCCAATCACAGATCAACTTTAGCATAATGAATCAGCAATAATAGCCTTCAGACTGTAAAAATTACCAGATTTAGCTTCAGTTCACCCGCATGTTAATTACTTGATTGTCTTGAAATCTGAAGATACTGGTGGTGTTGCGGCGGTGGAGGCTAGAGATTGAAGGACAGATGAATATTAGAAATCGTGATTAAGAAACGATCGATGAATCTCAAGAGATGGCGTGTTATCGGCGCTGAAGAAGAAAGGAAGAAAAGTAGAAAACTTATGAGAGGAGAAGCAGAGTAGCGGCCGACCCAAGTTTTGTCAATTTTAATCGATTTTTTCAGTCATTTTTTAGCCTTTTAGTTGGTCAGTCAACTGTCAAACTTTGACTGAAAAAAGGCCGAAAAAGAAAAAAAATACAAAAACCGGGGTTAACCAAAATTTCCGGTTCACCGGTCAAACCCGGTTATAACCGATTTTATAACACCCGGTTTCTTAAACTAACTCGGACCGGATGACTGGCCGGTTCCCGGTTCGACCGGTCCGACCGGCCGGTCCGGTCCGAGTCTGAAAACACAGGAAAAATGTGGAGTCCAATATTGACTTTGGACGTGAATCAGTGGAGACTTTCTCACATCTCCAACGGTTGATACTTCATCCCAGTGGAGTCTTAGAAATCACACGTGGCGAGACAGTCCTGATGATGGGAAGAAGTATGGTGATTTTACCACTTGGTTGCCTCAATGGTTAGGGTTAGAGCTCATAGAAGGGGATCCCAGATTGCAAGTGGTGGTGAGAAGAAATCCTGCAAAGGGAGATGGTGAATTGAGACACCTTCTCACGAGTCAACTGGAGGTTGGATTCGGGACAACTACACATGTTCGTTTGCCGATTGAATCAATTTGGTGTCAGGACTGTATTGATTCGGGTGTGTAGTTTGGTACCATATTATTTGGTAGTTGAAGGCAAATGATTGCTAAAAGAAATTTTCGCCAAGATGGAGATCTGTTAGGAAATTGGCTTAATTTCTTTTAGGTAAATTTCCGGTTTTGTGTGGAAGTAACTAGATTCCTAATTAGTTTTAGTTACTTGAAATAGTAGTCAAGTAAAGCCCTATTTAGCAGGAAATAGATGCTATTTCTATATGAGTTTAGGAAATAACATTGGTTTCCAAATTGTTATTTGGTTTTTTGGCAGTAATATTCTCTATAAATAGGTGGGTTGGCATACTACACGAGACACACAAGAGAGACACAAGGGGCATCATGTAGCCTTATACATGGGATGTGAGAGAGGGTTCTTGGGAGATGAGAGATGGTATACAAGGATTGGGCTTGGGTTAAAGTTGTATTCTTGTATAGGATTTTTCTCTCATAATAAAGAACAGGTTTCTCTCCGTGGATGTAGGCTCAATGGTGAAGTCGAACCACGTTAAATATTGTGTGTCGTCTATCGTTTATGCTTGTAGCTTGTTCCTCATTAAATTGTTATGTACTTGATATTTCAATAGTTGTTTATTACGCGTCCGGATCCCAACACCTACCAACGGAAACAAAGTAGCACAAGGCAATAATTGAGCACGCACCTGCTATTTCATGGACTCATTATCGTGGTACAAATTTTGCTCAGTTGCTACTTTATCCTATAGATGGCATCTAGCTAGATCTGGCTAAGAGGGATTTCATTGATTCGTGCGCCATTCACTGTAGAAGCTCCGCCGGATCATTTGCTGCCATCACTTGCCTGGCCTGTTGTGGTTGAACAGACGTCAATGCTCTTAAAACAGGCCTAACCTTTTCACCAACCTTGACAATAAGCCAGAAGAGCGAGCGATATACAACAACCATTCCAAACAAAATGGCAACGTCTACCCACTTGGAGTACGTCATTTCAACTTGCCAAGTATTTCGCAAGATGCTTTCACCGCTGAGCGTTGGAAGGTTTTCTCCAGGACGGTAAAAGGTTCGGCCTTCGAACTCACTCTTGTATAGACCTTGATATGCATACTTGTGGAAGGCAATGTAGTAGAGTGGGTATTTCCAGAATGGTGCTGGCAAATCGTTTGGATAGCGGAAGAACCCGCCGCTTAGAACCATCAGGCCTTGGATTCCGGCACCAACTATGATTCCCATGAGGAAATTAGGGACAACGCTTGCAACAATCATCATCAGGCTCTCAACCAACATCATGGAAACGAAGAGAATGGTACAGAAATAAATAAAATGTTCAAATCCTTCTCCAGGTCCAACTCCTTTCTCAAGTCCAGCAAGATAATAAGCGATCGATCCTGGAATCAGCGAAACTAGTAGCAAGTATGGCAGTGCAGACACAATGTTGCCAATAACAAAAGCACTCGAACCATAGTGGCCATTCAATCTTTCTCGTTGAAACACCTGTTAAGTTATTGGTTGTGGAAGTCAATATGCCTTTCTCAGAGTAATTATAATATTTGTATGTTGATCTTTGATTTTCTAGACAATAAGTGTATTATACCTTCATTTCCTCTACGAATGAAGGGAATCCACCTATAGCCATGAAAGTTAGGAATGAAGCCACAAACATGAGCATTGAACCTCTTGCCTGAAATAATAGCGAAAATTATTTAGGCTTAATTGACTGGTTAGAAAGAACCTGCATTACTGTTGTTTTCCATTGTGGCTTTAAATTTTAATGGCATAATTCCTAATTTCATACCTGAATGGAATTATAGCTTTTGCCACTGCCAACATCGTAATAGATGGTTCCGATCCCAAGAGCCATTACGGTGTAGACTACCAGGCGCATCCAGTAATATCCAAGATCTCTAAACATGTTTACGGATGATCTTCTTGTCAGAACGCTGCATTGACTGATGAAGTTGGCATTGTCTCTCCTTTTCTCTAGTTCTTCCCCATTCTGCAGGTACGTGATAAATGCTTATTACAACTAATTACTTACACGAAACAAGTTTTGAATTTGATTGGAGGCCTTCGACATGTTATGTGTTACTTGTGAAATTTTGAAAAGACTACAACGAAAAGGAAAAAGAAAGAAGAAGAAAGAGAGATTAAAAATGAATGTGTCCTCACATCACTGCATATTTCATCAACCTGCCTCTGAACTTCTTGGTAGTTAATGGATGATTTATAGGACTCAATAAGAATGCTGATGACTTCCTCCGTTCGCATCTTTCCAGTTGAGCCCTCTTCGATATCCTGTCAAGACCATCCAAATTAAACCCTTGGCTTCGTAAGTCAAATTAATTAAGGAAGAATTAAACATGGATTCAAGGACATTACATATTCCATAAACTAAAAGAAGATAAAAAATTCATTGTCTTTATATTTGACATACCTCATCAAAGTCGGTGTTTATAGTCTTCAGGAAGTGATCAGATGGATTTTGAAGAGTTGGGCAGGGAAAACCATTCGATGCAAAAAACTGCAGCAAGAGAAAGCTTGGAAGATTAATCATTCCTAGTTGGTTATACCTCAAAGATGATCTGCAATTAATATTTCTCTGCATTTGGTTCTCTGTCGGAATTGTAACTGGAATTGTATCTTACAAGCATGTTTATAAACATATTTGAGCTCCACTTCCGAAAATCCCAACCTCATAAAAACGAGAATATATGGGTATAATCTCACTCACCCCATTGGCTGCATTCGTTGGGCCAAAATATATAGTTCTTCCCGAAGACAATAGACAGACGTTCTGAAATAGGCTGAAAACTTCAGCACTTGGCTGATGAATGGATGCTAAAATGGTCTTTCCTGCCCGCTGTCTGGCAATTCTGCTCATAACATAATATGAAGCGGCACTGTCAAGTCCGCTCGTTGGTTCATCAAGGAAGAGAAGCTTTGGGCGAGTCAGTATCTCGATGCAAATGCTGAGTCTCCTCTTTTGTCCACCGCTAAGTCCCTTTTGCCCCCATCCTCCGACTCTCGTGTTCATTGCATCTTGCAACCCCATCTCTCTTATGGTCATTTCAGCTCTCTCTTTTTTCTCCGACTTGGGCATGGAATTTGGCAGCTGAAGTTGAGCAGAATAGTACACTGCCTCTTTTACGGTTAAGGTGGCAATCAATGCGTCATCTTGAGTCACATAGGCCTGATTTTACCAAAAATTTGAGAAGAAATAAACTTGATCAGTCTTAAACTCTTAATCTTACCTTGCGAGTACTTTTCTTGATAATACAGTTCAAAATTTGCAAACTAGTCGACAGCTGGTAGCTTGATTTTTTTTTTTCCTCATTAAAAGTTAATGTTTCTTAAATTGACGGTGTAAAGACGTTGTAAGGAGAGAATTACAGTGCTGCGTAAAAATCTTGTGGTATATATGCATCCAAATTAACAAGCTAAATTAATACATGTACACATCAGGTTAAGAAGGTTTAATCATTTTCCTCTCTATCATCGTTAATTGGCTTTTGTCCAAGTATATATTTTTAACCAAGAATAAATGGTTAAAGTTTAATTAGCTTTTTTTTTTTTAACTTATTATTTTTTACCTTGGCTTTAGCCGAGTCTCGTAAATGCTAGTACTTAATAATTTGTTGTCTCATCTGTTGTTTTGGATGCTTTCTTCAACTTTAGGTTGTAGTAAGTTTCTTTTCTCCTGACCTTTCGCATTGAATTGCCGTGATTGCTAATACTCAATTAATACTCACAGAAATTGACTCGTAGCATCTAAGGTCATGTGCTTAACAACTATTTTGACTAACTTATACAAGTAATAAATAATTTGAGCTGCGGGGAAGCGTAGGGTTGGGTAGCTTGACAATTAATACTTAATTAAGAGTCCAATTGACTTCTAGAGTCCAAGTTCATGCATTTAACTACTGCTTTGACCAATTTGTACCAGTAATAATGGGTTGAACTGTAAATAGAAAGTTATACCTCAAATCCTTCCACTTTAAAAAAAAAAAAAAAAATCGAGACATTTCACATTTGGCAGGTGTCACTGTTACGTGTAACACCAGAGCTTTGACAATGATGCTATTGTGCTCTCAGAAAAAAAGAAAAAAAGAAAAAAAGACAATGACGCTATTATCATCATGGGCAGAAAACCAACAAAAAAAGGGTACGCTAAAATTGTGTGGCTCTGAGTTGAGTTCAACAAACATCGGACTACAATACAATGACCAGCTAAAAATCGGAGAATGGAAAATCTTACAGAAGTTCCGTAGGCCAGTGCTTGTCTACGACCATTGATCAAGATATCACCGCTCTGCCCTGTGTTCGAGTCCAGCCTTCCTATACTCGCAGAAATTGTACAACTTCATGGATTAAACACAAGTTGATTTTCAAAACCAACAAATTGATCATCATAATTAAAAACAATTGACCTTGAACTGTTTTAAGTTCTTCTGTATAAAAATTGAATTTTCAACGTTTTAAGTCCACTGGATACGTTTATATTTGATTAAACGCAACAATCTCGCCCCCATACATCGCTGTCATCCGCCGGGTACTAGGTTGGGACAACATTTCATTTGAATATATGTCTATTGAGAGGAGTTGTCATGGTGCCATTGGCTTTCCCATCCCAAGATGCCTTTTTCACCATCGATGTAAGATAAATTCAATGCATTGGCATAATCGCGACAAAGTTTATTCTGTGATTCTTGTGCTTTCGTCCCCCTAATTGATTTTTCAAGCCACGGATCAACACGTTAATGTAACTCATATGGTTGATTTTCTAAAGCAGACGCAAAACCAGACACAAGGTTAAAAGAACTTGGGACAAAAAGATGATTGTTAGGAATGAAGGAAAAAAAAAAAGAAGGAAGCAAAATCCCTCGGATTTTATCGTGTGAATATTTGGTATTGCATGAAAGCTTTGGGAGTAGTTCACTATGTCGAGAAAACGAACGGTGTCTTGCTCAGAAAAATCAGGCAGGGTGTTTTTTTTGCTCCGACACATAACGTCTAACTCCTCGAGCACCATATTATCTGCTAAAATTCTCATCCTAAAGACAAAAGAAAGAAACGGAATGGGTGTGGCTGTGTTGGGAGAGATTCAGGAAGAGTGTGCCCAGATCGGGCAGGGAAGTGCAACTGCCCCCCGATATCATGCAAATCCATTTTTTTATACCACGAGAATGTGGATTTGCTTGAAAAGTGCCTCCATATATTCACGTTAATAATGAATTTAAATTGTCTTCCAGAGCAAAACTCCCCGTAATTTATATAATATAATGGTGTTGGATTGGATGCATGTTTGTATGCGCAGAGAGGAATACCCTGCAGAGTTGAAGATTGCAGTAACAGAGAGAATAATTTGAGACGATTTATATATATGGTACCTGCTAATGCATCAAGAAGTGTTGATTTGCCGCAGCCAGAAGGACCCATAATGGCTAAAAGTTCACCGGGACGGGCATAGCCCGTCAGCCCTTGAAGGATGCATCTGCTACCTTTTTTCCCATTGGAGACCGTGACCCATAAGTCGTTCCAAGTCAGAAAAACCCCTCTCCTGCTGGAATGGGTTTGGTCTGTAAGGCCGTGATTTCCTTCTCCCTGGTTTTGCATTTCCCTAAAACTCGTCTTAACTTCTGATGGGGATGGGTTTTCGATTTCTAAAACACTATGACTCAGCTCATGGTTGTCATCTGGAGGTGGGGTGGTGCAATAATTGGAAGCCATGCTCGAAAGAAGAAAAAAGGCGGAATGCGCGCTTGCAGTTTGCTTGGAATGCTGCAAAATACTACGTACTAGCGCGAGTGATACTTATAGACTTCAGGAGTCATGCACAAAATCACACATCTTCTCGGCATTGATTGGCCGTAAAAGAGGAATAGTCTACCTCATTTTTAAACTCAGAGAAGGAAAATGGAGATTAAATCAAATTTATATAGTACTATTAGACTAAAAGTTCACATAAACTAAAATAATAAAAAAACTGCTTTTTTAAAACAAAAAAATTAGTTTAGTATATTACGTCTTTTTAAAAAAGGAATTTGGTATCTATGTTTATTTCAGTATTATTTATTCTTTTTGTTTGACTCAAATTATAATAAATTGAACAAAGCATATATAAAAGTGAATACTAATCGCTAGAAAAAAATTTTATGGATATAAGCTAAATTTAAACTTTATTTAGCATTTTTCAGTTTGATAATTTTATATTGTTGATATGATAGAGAATATGTATATTTTTTAAAAATGAAAGAAAATAATATTAAGTTATAGATAATTTCATGAATAAACGAGCAATAATATCATTGCACTCACTTTTTTTTTTTTTTTTTTTTTGTATTTTTAACTTTAACTGGTGTTCATGAGGGATAAAGTGTATATATTTAAAATTAAAGAGAGGCGTAAAATGTGATTGCCCCCTAAGTTGGGGGCGGTGTTATTAATCCATCCTATTCTATACGTAAGCTTCCAATACGTACCCAACCTATTCTAGTGTAGTAAATGTAGCTTGCTGAGTCTAATATTGCTTAATACGTGTCGACCGTTGTAACTTTGTGTGTTAATAGTATCCTGACAGTGCTTAAATATTTGTGTTTCCTTAAGCGAAAATCATAATTTATTGAATTAATTCAAGTTGAATGTTATTGTGGTGTTATTTGGTTTGGCGTCCACTTGAGAAAATCGAACAATGGAGACAACGCTTACGTAATCGACTTGATTACAATGGTTTTAGGCGTGCTTGGTAGATGGGTACGTGTCAGGATAAGAAGAATGATTGAAATTGAAGGGCCAAAGTGTAATAAATTCTGGATTGTACTGTAGTAGTTATGGGAATTATGTGAAGATTAGGAGCTATTTTTGTTATTCCTCAGACATCAGTGGGCTCCAATTATATAGTCGACTAACAACTAATGATAGTCATCACTGACTAATTATATATAGTTGACTAGCAAGTAATGGTAGTTATCAGTAACTAACCCCTTATTCTAATAGCTCAAGTAACCCCTAATCTTCACATAATTCTCGAAACTGCTTGTACAATCCAGAATTTATTACAATTTGGCCCTTCAATTACTATTCAACAAGAATAATTCTGTTAAATTTTGCCACTTATGGCTTGGATTTGAAGTTGATTAACCCATGAATAGAATAATGAGGTTTAAGATATCAATTCCGATTTTGGAATACGAATCAAACGCCTCATTAGAATTTCAAGAACTTTTACTAAAAATAAACACTAGACGGGATCTCAGTTGAAATTATAGGTATAAAGAATTATTGGTCATAATAGATTTGTTTGTGTTTAAGGTGGATATCTTATTCTTCATTTATATAATAACTTTCGATCTAATAAACAATTGAGAATATGAGTACGTAAAAGATTTTTCTAACGTTTTGTTTAGGTTTAAATTATAATGTTTTTGGCCTACGGCTATATTATAATTTTTCCAAATGCCAGATAGCAGACCTGTTTAGTGACTAAAATGAATGGGGATTGGCAGATTATAAAATCATGGTACCTTGCGACCCTTATCATTAGTTGGATAGATTTTTAATCAACCCTTAATTATCATTATTGTTTCTAGTCGAATAAAACAGCAGGGGATCCTTATCATCATTCACAACCTAGTCATCCCTCCAATTCAATTGTTGCATTTTGTTTTGTCCAAGATACATACACAAGCATAAACAACATGCCAAAGAACATAAAAATGAGACATCAAATCCCTTGGCAAAGGAAAAAAAAAAAAAAAAAAGCCAACTAACAAAAATAGATAATACTACTCGAAACTTGAAAGTTGGAAATCTCGTTAATTTGTTTGAATAGAGTATTATTTGAAATAATTACTGTAATATTTTTTATGATGTGACGTATGTGAGATAAAGAGATAATTAAAAATATAAAAAAAAATTAAAAAATATATTTATAATGCAAGTAAAATATTATTTGAGATAATTTGCTATTCAAATAAACCCACGTAATTTTTTGTACTGAATTTGCCACATAGTTAATTCTGATATAGAGACAAACGACGGAGTGTCATTAAAAAAAAAAAACAAATGACATGTTACTAGTCTTCTTTCTTTCTGAGCCGAAATTGAAAATTCTGATTTCGCTGCCGATGTTTGTTTGTACACCACCTTTTTCGACAAGAACCGCAAGGCGTGATCCACGAGATTAAATGACGGCGACAGACCAATAAATGTGTGGTTTGAATTGTAAACAACCGCCCCAGGGCCAGGCTAGTCGTGTTTCGAATGCACATGCAGTCGGGCCGGCGGCCATGCTTTAAACGTTTCCCGTCGTGTACAGGATGTTTGGCTGCCGGAACCTTCCGCTGAGGACGCAAGCAATCCCACGTAGAGTATTTTTTTTCGTCTTTCTTGTTTCTATTGCAAGATCTTTTGTAGTGGTAATACAAAATTTCCGACATAAATTTGATTAAATGATAACATATACTGTATTTTTGTAACTTATTACATTAGTGCCTAACATTAATATTATTGTTTTAATATTTGAATCTATTGTTGTGCTAATCTCTACGTTGCATCATGCTATTGAAATTAGTGAAGGCTGGAGGTGCCGTGACTTGAACGGGTTTGAGCATGTTATAGTTGGATAATGGTTATAATTGACTCAATTCATTTATATCAATTTATTTAATATCATTTATACCCATTTTATAAATGAATATAGGTATAGTCAATTACCCATTTATGAATCATTTGAAATTTTACTTATTATTTGACAAAATTATTGTTATTATATTGGTAGAAAATTCAAATTTATCTCCATAACACTTACTAAAAATTGAGTTTAAATGTATAATTATTTTTAAATAAGTATAAATGGGTATGTCGAATCAATCCACTACCCACAAATTAGATGAATTTAATTGAATATCAATTTAGACACATTTAAAGATAATGAACGGATTTGGGCGGGTCATTAGTGGGTGGATTTAGGTGGATCAATATAATTAGATTAGGATCGACACCTCTCTAATAGCAGGAGATGTCTTGAACCCATTAACGTGTGTCATTTCATCCGATAAGTCTTTTTCCCGTGGATTAACAAATATAAATGTTCCATAAACAATTAAAGAGCTACTAAAAAAAAACAAAAAAAAGAGAGGGAGGGGAAGATTAATCCTTCTTAATACCGGCCGTGGAACGCTGCGATTAGTCAACACAACAAGGGCAATAATTCCCTCCGCTCTATCTGTCACTCTCAGTATGCCTCTGCTCTATCAGCCATACATTCAAGAATCCAAAGATCTCTCAAATTATCTAGAAAAGATTATTTATATATTCACTGTCCTTAGTCGAAATCAAATACTATCCATTGTTACTACACAAAAAAAGTCAGATGGCAATAATACAAGAAAGCTCAGATTTGATGGGTAAATTGACTTGATAAATGAGTTCATGGTAGAAAGGCACTCCATTTTAAATCAAGCCACCTCACTAATCTTTTTTTCTTTTTCCCAACTGTTCAAGCATTTGTCCCTAATGTGGAAATCACATAGCAAATATTACACATGGGGTTGTCCACATCTTCCTCTATGTAGCTTCTTCACTTGAAATAGCCAACTCTGTTCCACCACTAAAAGAAGGCCAGCACAGCAAAGTAGAATTGACACTTTTTTTTTTCCCTACCGCAAATAACACACACACACAAACTAATAAATACACACACAAGCAGTTAATGAAAGAACAGCCCAGAAAGCAGTCTAAGGAGAACCTACAAACCAACATCATCCAGTCAATTGATACTTGATATGATACAACTCTACTGAGTTCATGCCCGACTTTGGGAACTGCCAAAAATAGTACGAGGTGCTGGCAGATTAGTGGCACTTGCAAAAGACGTGAATTGTTTATATTCTTTTTCATCCACACAATATTACTTTGACATTTTCAACGGAATTGAAACGCAATAAACTCTTTGGTATGCTGGAATATTGGAACTTATGTTGCGTCAAACATTGAAAACAAATGAGCTCCAGTGACAGGCAGAAATACGGGAGCTAATTTGTCCATTATCTGGCAACCCAAAAAAAAAAGATCTAGGGGTGTTTGTCCATCAGCAGGCATATGTGGTTATAATTCTCTTCAGTTTCGTGGTGTGAGCCCGTTTGACTTGCTATGTTTTAGAATTATTTATTTATTTATTTTTATTTGTAGAAAAATTGCTTACCTTTTCTTTTTTACGGAGACGATAAACCTATTCTATTCTACACTAGGAGAAGGAGACGGACCTGAAAAAATCTAAGGGTAACTCGAAGGGACTGAACCACCACCGGATCAGTGCACCTGTCTGATTTTTTTAAGCAAAATCACTTAAAGTGGCAATTGGTGGGAAGTAACCCATTAAGCTTTAATGCTTTGGTGATGACCGCCAGATCAAAGACTGGTGGTTGAAAAATTGCTTACCCAACGAGGCCAATTTTGAATGGAATGGATCATCGATGTGACAATTTTGAATGGAATGGATCAAGGGTTTTACCATTGGGATAATTTCATAAACCTCCCTTGGGATTTTTGACATGAAGCCACCTCTCTTGAGGTTTAAAAAATTATACTTACTTTCCTTGATATTATGAAAAGATTATACAATAGGCTCAATAGATCTATGAATCCTAAATAAAAAATGGATGTAAAGGAAAAGAAATCCGCATTTTACAAATATTTCTTTATCCAATAGCTCGAACTTCATCTCATTTAATACATTATATTCAATTCCTAGATCATTTAAATAGACTGCTTAGTTAGTTTTATAAATAACCTACTAGGGGATGCATTTGTTAAAAACAATTTCTTCACAACTTACTTAGCAAAGGAGAAAAAAAAAAGAGGTCCAAATATTAAAAAATGATGCCTTGAAATATAGCCTAAATTTTGCTGCAAAGAACTACCTTAAATTTTTTTTTCTTAGTAAGTAATGCTTATATTTGATTTCTTTTGTCATTTAGTTTGTTTTGTAAATCAAATAGGGGAAATGTAGGATATTCATTAGATTTTTTGTACTTACCAAAACATATTTTGTAGGAGAGGTTTCTATGTGACAGCCCCACCTCCCCCTAAGGCGAACCAAAGGGTTCGGTGGGCCGCCTGCCCAACTCTCGTCAGGACTCAGTCGAGTCGTTAAAAGAAATCGAAAACGTTCAGGAAGGTAATAGCGCGCTCAAACGATTCAGAGTCGCCAAATGGCAAAACGAAAATCAACACCACAATGAATAGTGGTTGCCACATCACCACCCAGCCAGGAGCCCATCGAATACAGATATGGTCATATGACTCGGGAAAGCATTTCCAATCCAAATAGTATACATGAACAGGGTAAACAGTTTTATACACATACGTTTGTAATTTACGGAACAAAAGAAGATAATTAGATCAAAATACATTTAGGGTTTTCCAACTATCGAGGAGCTTTACAAAACTATAATAAAACTAGCTTGACTCGTGCGTCAAAACATCTTAGCCCCAAAAGTGGTTCCTTATAAGGAAAACAAAGATGACGGGAAGGGGTGAGTTTACGCTCAATGAGATACCAAAATAATAGCAAATAAGAAACATGGAATTTCATATTCAATTAATCGCATATGTGCATCAAATAAAGAAATGAACAAACACCATAGACAGAAAGGATACGGGTGGCTCTCAGGAGCCAAATTCCCATTTGCTTCACCGAAACTTGATCGAAATAACAGTTGACACTCCGTCAACGTTACAGAAGTAACCAATACCGTAGATTCCACTTTCTTCGATTCCTTCCACCTCACATACCCCCACCGGATCCGAAATTCAATCAGATCAGAAATGGTAATACTCGAGTATACCGGAATCAAGGGTCTCAATACCCAAAGATCCCAAAACAGACTACTGTGGTTCGTTATCTAATCGACCAGGCCCTTGCCGGCCCGACTCGAGTAACTAGCCACAGGGGTGGAGCTCAGAGGTCCCAGAAAGGTCGTTGGATACAAGCTTCCAAACGACGTCAGAACAGATACAGATACAGATACCAGATACAGATACCAGATTCAGATACGCACTCAAAATTGGCATATGAACAGACAAGAGAACGAGTGTGATAAAGTACACCCTCGTCTCAAACAGAATAAACAGATAGTTCAGTCGTTCATATCACAGATTGCATGTACAGAAACCGAGTTAAACAACAACAAGTGAGGGGAGTGGTACACTCACCGGTGTCAGTACAGATACCTCAAAAGCTTTTGTCCACAAGAAAGCTTTAATCACCAAGAAACCCTAAAATAATCAAAGTAAAACAATTGAAGGTTCCACTTTCAAAAATCGAGTATTCAGAATGCACATGTGAGGCTCGACTACCAGTCGTATGCCTCGCCAAATAATTGCTAATGCAAGGGTGCAAAACATGATTTTTGGAAACGAAAAGGTAACATGAAGACTTAGGCTCAAACAACCCAAAAGCCCTTCATTTCTACCAAAAGGCAATTCAAACTAAAGGAACCAAACGGCCTAGAAAATTGGACAGCATTTTCCCTAAATTTGCTTACTTTTCCAGCGTCATGGCTTCATTATTTCAACAATTCAGTCCCAACATCTCGTACAAAAATAATCTCATTTCCAAAAGCCGTTCACTAGGCTTAAAGTCATTCAAGTACAAAATTTAGCTAGGAAAATGACCGGAAAGGAAAGTCAAGCCCTAAAATATTCCAATAAGCACAATAAGACTCGATTACAAGTCATAAACCAATGCCAAATACTACCGAAATAGGGTTCCATAAGCATACATAAGCATTAGAGGAAACCAGAAAAATCCGGAAATGGAGTTAAGTGTTAACCCAAAAAAAATAGTTTTTGACATCATTTTGCGGTTTTGGTACCAATGGCACTACGATTATCGGATGGAGGTACAAGAGACACCGTTTCGAAGCTAAGAGATAGGGCTACAATGTTACAGAAGGTCACTCAGCCCAGTTTCGAGTGTAACCAGGTCAAAAATGCAATATACTACACCAGAACCGCAAAAACAGATTCACAAATCGCATTCTGGTGCAAACATCATAAATCAGGCTACCTAAGTCCAAATCCAGTAATTCCAAAGCCATCCGAAAGCTAAGAAACAGGGTTACAATTCATCAGAAGGCCTCAACAACTAATTCCGAAGCATTCCCAACCAAAATAACCCAGTACAGAAGCAATTCTCAAATTCGGGTAGAAACAGGGCAGCAAGGGTAATTCCATCTTTTCACAAGCTACGTTGCTCCGATTGACCTGAAATTTGTAGGCATCTCTAAAATATCATTCCCTACAACTTTCATGTTTTAACCCAAGGCCAATTCGGCCTCTAACTATGAGCTACAGTGCCGGGCAGAATGTAAATCAAAGAAACCCTAACTTTCCAATTTTCTTTCCAAAACAGAAATTGCTTGCAATTAACCACTTTTTCCACCTTCTAGCTTCCTTAACTATCATTTCCAATCATCATACATGACCACATAATCATATTCATATGAAAACAGAAATATCACCAATAATTATAAAACTTCACCAATTCAACCAAAAATCAAGATATAATCCATAAAATTGCATCTTATACCACCACCAATCATGAATTAAACATCATTAGATGGAGGAGAGGGGTTCCTTCACTACTCACCTTAGCAACACAAGAGAGGGAGCAACTAATCACTTTAGTATTCCAAACAACTCCACTAAACACCTCACAATCACTCACTTAAGAGTTTCTATGGAACAAAAGCAAGATTAAATGGTTGAGTTCTTGGATTTGAGCAAGAGTAGAGCTAAGAATTTGGAGAGGTTTTCTTTCTTTCTTCCTTGGAGAGAGCCGACTTCAAGAGCTTGAAATAAGGGTGAATTTTGGTAATTTTTGTTTTATTGGTTTAGTTGGTCAAATGGTAAAAGAATGAATAGTGGTCTTATAGCAAGATTGAATCATATGGTGACACTTGTCACCCTAATTAATGCATCTCTATCTCTTTGTTTCCTCTCTCACCAATCCACTTGGGTAACCTCTAATTATCTCTTAGCACCCGATAATTTAAACCCAGTGTCCAAAACTTAACCTAGTTGGCCGAATTTTGCCGAACTTTTCACCCTAGCGGGTCCCACGTCCGAAATACGCTCTTAATTTCTCAAAACCTATTCGATACTAGAAAAATCACCTAAAACCTCTATTTACTCATACAAATTATCTAGAAATTTTCCTAATCAAGAAAATGCAGAAAACAGGCCATTAAAGATAATAAAATCTAGAAAATGAAAAAGTTACGGGTTCTCACATTCTACAATTTTTCAAGACCTCAAGGGAGGTGGTTGCAATCATTACAAATCTCATGGAAGGCTTCTAGAATTATCCCTTTACAATTTTAAAGACTTTGCAAATATCTTAACCTCCTCCGTGTAGGAGTTTGTTCTTTCCACAAATCAATTTAGTGGACCTAAGTAGCCTGAACGTCAACTTCAGTCTCCCATGACTACTCTTCATAAGCGCAGGGGGCTGCATGGAATGAGAATGCCATCTTTGTTACGTCTCCGTGAAAAACATTTGCCCGTGAATCTTGTAAAGGAGCTTTAATTCACTGGTACGGGGGTGGAGGTCCCATGCTAATCCTGCCATTTTACGTCAAATATGTTTTGTGATTGGGAAGTGTTAACCCTATTCCCCTTTTAGTTTATCGCGCACTCACAATTTATTTCATCATGTAACGTGAAAAATGAAAATCATACCATAAAAATGACAGTGAAAGTGCAATTTAACATTTTCCTGTGCGATTTTATTCTGCATATATGACTAATTTAAGCCTAGTGAGGCGCTCTTGTTCAGCGATTCACTTTTGGATTCAGTTGTTGATATGCACATGATCGTATGCTTGTGAATGATTTCTTGGATCTGTGGGAGATGATACGTCTGAGTAGCCAAGTGATGCAAAGCAACCCTGGTAACTGACTGTTTCGGGTTTGAGTGATATGCTTCTTTTGACTCCTCCCTAATCAGGCCTCTCTAATGGAATCAAATGCAACAAACAGCTAAGACCTCAGATATAATTTTCTGCTGTCAGAATATTTGCATGAATTATTTTAAGCTCCACCACAGCACACTGTTGGAAGGAGATCCAAATTTTTGAACAATGGTACCATAAGGGAAGGGATTTGGGTCTGCAACCTAGACAAGTGAAACCGTACATTCGACATTTGCATGGGACGGTCCAGATTTTTTCCAACCCTTACAATAAATCAGGATCTAATCCTCAAGGATGGACCCTTATGAAATAATTGCAGCAGATATTCTTTTGTCAGCCCCCCTAATCTTGAAGGAAGGACCCTTCTTATCAAATAATTGCAGAAGAAAATCTTGTCAGGAGCAAGAGATGTCAACATTTTTGTTAACTGCTGTTTGACTTCTAAGAGCTCTCTCGTACCGCCGGGCCAACTCCAGATATATATATATCCTCCAACGTATAGTTTGCAAGTAACAGAGTACTGGCTTTGGTAATGATAGTTTTGATCTTTTCTCAGGAATCCACAGATTCTTCTTGTAGCGTACGTATCATATCTTGCTATTATATATTTTCTAGGTGGAGAACGTTTCTTGCATACCCCAAAAAATAATTTTGCATACCTTATCGTATATATATTTTTGTTGCACAACATGCTTATTATATAATTAAAAAATAAAATTCAGGTAATATGCAAGAAACTTGTTAGAGTTTCCTCCTTTTGGAAAGGTCCCATGACACGTGTATAGGAAACAGATACCATGCCTACACGGAAGAGAAGCAGCCGTTCCTGGCAGGTCATGACCGAAATTTGGCCAAAAAAAATTGTAAAGTTCAGATTTTATCTTGTACCTCGTTTTTAACATGTGTGGAACATATAAAGTTTTGTTCTAAAATTACACGTTATTAAAAATAAGGTATATCATATGTAAACACGGTTATATCGTGTGCAAAATACACATAATCTTCGGGGACAGTTGCTTCTTGCCCCGGTCCATGCCTACCCATGTTAGACTTTTCGTCACCTTCCATTTTTGCACTAATAGTTCTACTTGTCTTGTCACTGCTAGGCCAGCGAACAAGCAGGTAAAATACTGAAATTGACGTCAGCCCTGGAAGTTCTTACTGTAGCTTCTGTTTTCCATGGAATACATTCTAGTTGGGTTGAAGGAATTTAACGGGATTGTGTAGAGCTACAAACCATCTTGCCATTCTACTCGCGATTTGTGAGGACTGAGGAGAAGTAATCCAATTCAACACTTAAATTTAATGGATTCAGATATCAATATATTCAGATTGTTTGATAACCAAAAATTAAACATTTGAATTAATTAAGTGACACTGAATTTTGTAGATAAAATTTACTTCCAAAATTAAGTGTTAACCTATTTATTTATCATTGAATGTGATATGCATTCATTCAAATGTATTAGATTTAATGTTTAACAATTCAATAACTTAATAGATTCAGATTTTTTAAATTTTAAATTTCAGATTTCAGTTTTATTAAACGCAACCCAAACGTAACCTTTTTTCCCTTCCGGGGAGTAATATATTTGGTTTCATCGACGTCATCTTTTGCATCACGTGCAAATTCGTTGCTCTTAAAGAAATAGATTCGAAGAATGACGATCGTGATTTCTTTGACGGATAATTTATTTATAAAAATTGAAGCGGTTCGCTTTAGTGATTAACAGCTAAAACTTTCTCAATTATATTGTTCAACTCATCCAACTCCAGGATGGTTCTTGCTTCCAACAAGAGAAATACAGACTCACCTTAATATTTGGACATGCTAAGATTGATGTTAGGCCTGTAATGTAACATACTACTGAGACTAACGAAACGAGTCTGATACAGAACTTATCAAATCTCCAGCCGGAGCTTCTTTCTCTTGGCCCTTTGAAGTAGCCTAGTGAGCAATTCACAAATCATTCTTTCTTAAACGAAAGCCCCAGGTGAAAACGTTTGACCAGAGGTTTAATGCTTTCTCTTACTTTGATTATCCCGAAGAATAAGAGCCTGTATATGATCACCATTAGAAACAAGATTGCCAGATCAATCCACTTGGAGTAGCCCCTCTCAACTTGCCATGTATCTCTCAAAATAGTTTCACCATCAATCGGAGAAGATCCACCCATCATCAACTCATTACTGGGAAATTTCAGCCCTTCAAACTCGTTCTTGTATAGGCCTTGATATGCATACCTATGGAAGGAAATGTAGTAGATTGGATATTTCCAAAATATTTTTGGCAGATCATCTGGTAAACGAAAGAAACCGCCACTCAGCATCATTACACCTTGAGTACCAGCCCCAATGATCAATCCCATTAGGAAATTTGGTACCAAACTTGCTACAATCATCATGAGGCCTTCAACCAACACAATAGAAGCAAAGAGTACCATAGTGAAGTAGAGAAATCTTTCAGTTCCCCGGTGCAGTCCTACCAGATAATAAGCAATCACTCCGGGAATGACAGCTATGAGGAACAGGAAGAGAACTGATGAAACTGTGTTGCTAATAACAAATGCTGCAACCCCGTAGTGCCCATTCAATCTTTCTCGTTGAAAAACCTGTATGCATTTACTTGTCACAAAATTAATCAGGATGGTTGTTCTGTGACAGAAATAGAGCAAAAAATGAATGTTCTTCTGACCTTTATTTCCTCCACAAATGATGGGAAACCTCCAATACTCAAGAGAGTCAATAATGATGCTACAAACATGAGCATTGAGGCTCTTGCCTGAACAAAATGGTAACAAGCATTTCTAAATAGTAGAATATGGATGCAGGGGGAAGTAAAATTAGAAAAACTGCTAAATGCATACGAAAGATTTGGCTTACATTAATGGAGTTGTAACTGTTTCCAACATTGTAGAAGACGGTACCTAAGCCAAAAGCTAAAGTGATGTATATAGCAAGACGTAGCCAGTAGTAGCCTAGGTCACGGTACATATTCACAAATGACCTCTCTGTCAGGACAAGGCACTGCATAAAGAAGCTAGCACGTCTCCTCTTCTTCGCCATCACTCGAAGTTGCTACAATATATTAATTCAACATTTGCATCTTTAAGGTTTAACATATTGAAGAATGTAAAAGGAGTTGCTCAAACTTTCATATACTATCGCTTCTAGCTTATTCAGGAGAGCTTACTTGTCCATTTATCTGTGCTACTACACTCAGGATCAGGTTATATATATCAGATGATGTGTAAGAATCGACAAGCTTATCGATCACCTCCCTTGTGGTTGTCTTTCCTTCAGCAGCTGATTCAATGTCCTACACATGGTTTCGATGTTTACTGAAATTATAAGCTTGACACCCCATCTACTATAGAGGAGTGCTGCATAACTTAGAAAAGGGCTGTTATACACTTACCTCATCGAAATCTGTGTTTATCATTCTTATATAGTGATCTGCTGGATTTTGTAGACCAGGGCAAGAGAAACCATTCCTTGCAAAAAACTAAATTGACAACAAAAATTAGTCATCCGCAATAACTATTTTCTCTCAGATCAAAGCAACCAAAAACCAAAGTCCCAACACTAAACATACTCACCTGACTTGCTGCAAAGGAAGGTCCAAAGTATATGGTCCTACCCAAGGAAAGGAGACAAAGGTTGTCAAGTAGATTGCAGACTTCTGTACTAGGCTGGTGCATTGATGCTACTACTGTCATCCCATATTCCTTGGCAAGTTCAACAATTCGATTCATGACATAGTATGAAGCAGCGCTATCGAGTCCACTTGTCGGCTCATCCAGGAAAAGAAGCTTCGGTCGCGTCAACATTTCAATGCAAATGCTTACTCTCCTTTTCTGTCCACCGCTGAGACCTTTGCTTCCCCAGCCTCCAATTCTGGTGTCAATACAACTCTGCAATCCCATTTCCCTGATCGACCTGTCTGCTCTGTCTATTTTCTCTGCCTTTGACAAAGTGTTAGGCAGTTGGAGCTGAGCGGAGTAGTAGACAGCTTCTCTTGTGGTTAAAGTCCATGTCAGGATATTGTCTTGAGTCACATAAGCCTGAAAAAAGAAAAAGATTATACAGGGCTATACATTTAGAGATCTTTTTTCTTTAATACAGAAAAAGTATAATTTGGTAAGACTCGTACATATAGAACTTTCAAGAAATCTGTTACTAAATTTCTTTCTTTGTATTTTGATTATAATCACGCCTTCCAAAATCTGGAATGATTCAATATTTTATATAGTATTAGATAAGCACTGGCCGAACCAGAAGTCGAGATTTTTGTTTCGGGGAGGGGTAAAACTAGTAAAGTTGTACACTTAGAAGGAATACTTTTACAATTTCATAAAAACCTCGGGGGGCAAAGTCTAATTTTTTAAGGATATACATGAAAATATTTAATATTTAAAAAGGATGTATCAGAATTTCCAAAATCTTGGGGGTCAAAGTCTAATTTGTACAAAGACAAAAGCGAAATCTTTAAATTTTTAAGGAAATACAAAAAGATTTGTAAAATTTTGGAGGGCGGCTCCCCTCTCCCCCAGCCACCACCCTTTGCAAGATAAATGCCATAGTTAAATAAAGTATAATTATTTTACTTTTTTGTTAGGATTCAAATTTCAAATTATTATCGACAATTTTCTATCTTACGAGTGCCCGGAAGATAGAATTCAGATGTTGATGGAGTAAGAAATGCAAGATAGCGTAGTAATCATTATTTTGTGTTTTGCATACTTATATGGTAGGTGGATGTGATTTAATTGTAGTAACAAGTGTTTAGCGGGCACTTGCCAGAAAAATCCAACATAAAAATACATGTTTAAGACAATCAAATCAACCAATCTGACAGGAAAGAATTTCAGACTTTGGCACGTATAAATCTGGTAAACGGTGTGTTTGGTTGTTAGTCAGAATGTATTGCCTCATGCATCATTACTATAAGCATGGTGAAAGCGTGGTGCATCATTACTATATATTGCCTCATGCTGGCGTGTTGAAAGCGTGGTGAAGAAGAAAAGTATTGGTCATACCGACGTTCCATAAGCTAGCTGTTGCATTCGGCCGTTAACTAAAATTTCCCCCCTTTGCTTTGATTTTGAATCAAGCCTTCCTGAAATAAGCATACCACCATATAGAGTTGGAAAGAAGTTTAGTCTGGGTTTCATGCCACAAAATCCCCTACCATATTTGTTATTTAAGGCCTAAGAAAAGGACAAATTAATTGGGTTTTGGCCAAGCCATTACAAGGAACAAGTTTTGATGCCTTGCAGACTGAGATTTTAAAAGCAAGCAGTTGGTATAAATGTTCTTTCAAAGCAAGTAGATGTTGGATGTCTCTCTGCATACCAATTTTTCTAGTCGAGAGGGAGTAATTGTTTTTTTGAGATAACAAGGAAACATATGAATTCTGGCACGTAAAAGATTGAGCAAAAGACTCGTAGCACCTGCTAGCGCATCAAGCAGCGTGGACTTGCCACAGCCAGAAGGACCCATAATGGCTAAAAGTTCACCTGGACGTGCATAGCCCGTGAGCCCTTGAAGGATCGCTTTACACCCCTTCTTACCATTAGGAACACTAACCCACAAGTCGTCCCACGTTAAAAACACGCCTTTGCTGTTTGAGTTAGATTTACAGTAATCTGGACCAACATTTTCCTTTCCATCTTCATGATCTCCATCCACCTCTAATGGAATCTTGATTTCTGAAACAGTAGGATGTGGCGAATTCATCAGCACATCAGCATAGTCGTCGTAGCTAAGACGAGATGGGGAGGCGAGATTTGGAGAAGCCATGCTGAAGTAGTTTCGGGACTAGGGGAGCTAGCTAGGAATATTTTGAGGATACAATACTTATATATATAGTAAGACCCCCAATGCCATTTACGTATAATTTTAGTGGAGTAGAGAAGGAGTTGATCAGTGCGAGTAGTTTTAATGATTTACATGCAATAAATGATTTATTAGTAGATGGATTTAATCATGGTGGGCTGGAAAGTCGCCAATTGTATGGGTGATCGTGATTTCTGAAGCCGAACACAAGGAGTCCTTGTTAATGCATTAAAGCAGGTTCTTGAAATCTCAAGATGATCATGTAAATCATTAAATTGCATAGGTTTGCCACTTTCTGCTTGAAGGCAACTCGAGATCATCTTTTTATTGCAATCAAGTTGCGGGCTACCAACGCTAAAAGGATACTTACATTGCATAACTACGTACTGTTTGAAGATAAACCCGTTGTATTGAATTTACATTTGATTGAGATTGTGCTTTTGGCACGAGTACTTAATGGTATAGAGAAAACTCAGAAAGATATATCCAGCAGGAGATGTGGTCAAATCTTGGCCATGAATAGTTTCAAATGATTACTAGTTACAAATAGTGGGTGCATGCGTGATTATTCAAATTAGAGGGGCACTGGCCGCAGCTATCAGAAATCTTAAACGGAGGCTTCTGAAATTATCCCATCAAAGAATTGTCTTCTTCGTCGTATCGTACTTGAGGACTTTTGAGGTTACGCACTCTCCGCGTCGGCCTTTGTTATTCCATTCTGCGACAACTTCAGCATCAAATTAATTGAAACCTCGAAAGGCTCATTCCTCTAGGCTCGGTCTTGCAAAATACTAGTAGTAGTTGTATCTATTCTTCACACGCATCCATCATGTGGGCACCCTGAGTAGTTAGTAGTTATTAGTAGCTGTGTTCTGAGTTTGATTGCATTTTTTGCCGCTGCCATGTTGTCATCGCAGTACTAGCTAGCGCGCTACTCTGCATGGATGGCTTCCTGTAGCCCATCCATTTAGCTGTCATCTTGGCACCCAATCAGCTTGTGCACGATCTTCGGATCAATGGAATATCAACAAGTGTGTCTGATATTCTGATTTTTTTTTTTTTTTTTTTGCATAGACAAGGCAAGGAAAATGTATAAATTAGAGGTGGCAATTTGTCCCAAGTCCCAATGGGTTACCCATGCCCATGGGGACTTTGGGCGGGATGGGTATTGGATTTTGATATTGGGTTTAAAATGGGACAAATCCCAATTGTACCCATTAATTGATGGGAATACTTGGGAAATACTTGGGTACCCATTGGGCTCAAATAACAAGGGCTCTGTTTGGTTTAGCTATTTTTTGGGGGGTATTTTTGAAATATTTTATTATAGCAGTGTATATGAAAATTTTTTACTATAAAATTTTTTTGAAATATTTGATATACTAATATGGATGGGATGTTTTTTGAGTTATTGTATATTACTGTAACATTGTATTTGAAAAACTTATTTTTTGAAAAAATAGCCAATCCAAACGGAGTCTTAGATTAAAAAATTATCTTTAACAATTTTTATAGTCATACTAGAGAATATAATCTAGTAGTTTTCCTAGTCATTATCCACAAGAATTTTCAACATTTCAGTCAATTTAGACCTGTCATCTTTGGACAATGATGAGGATAAATATTCAACACCTTAAGTACCTTGGTCATCTTGATATATGTTGGAATATGACTGTATATCTATTTTTTCCTTTATTTGTTAATCCAATTTTTTATGGGAATCCTGAGTATAAAGCACTTGCATGTTTATTTAATAAAACTAAAAAAAATTTAATAAATCAAAAATATTAAAATTATATAAAAAATAAAAATGAATTAAAGGAAAAAAAATATGTAGAAAATAGATTTGGGTATTGGGCGGGATCAATCTAAACCCATCCCAAAGTGATCCCGCCCAAGTTAGTCCCAAAACACATATGGGTAAGGTTGGGCCCAAATCCATATGACTCGGTTCCATCACAAACCCAAGCACATCCCGCCCATTTTGCCACCTCTAGTATAAATCATGATTATTGATGTATACACAGGGATATTAATGAAAAGTTTTTAATGCTCAGCAACTTAGAGCTAACTGAAAATGGGAAGATGTTTAATTGCTGTTTGCCTTATTGGGCGTCCAGTGATTCATTTTCTCACTGAAGTGACCTCTAAACAACAATCTTGGGACTACCCTCCACCAGAATTAACAGGTTAGATTAGACAGCAACAAAAGTTGAAATCACATGGTCCGTCCAAGTAACTAGGCAACTCACCAGATTTTGCACTACTTCTAAGGTGGTTCCGTTTGATAAAATTGAATCTGAATTCAAAAGTCTGAATTTTGAAATTTGAATATTGAAATAATTAATTTGCTGAATTTTAAGCACTGAAAAGACATATATGAAAGTTTGAATTTCAATACCAAACCGATTTATACTATTTGATAAATATTTATAACTGAATGTTTAATAAATTTAATTTGACAAATTTGCCCTTATATCTTTTCATTCAAAAAGAAATAGAACCTATGATTTAATTAACTTAAAAATTGTTAGGTATGAAAATGACAATATTTATTTTTTAAATCAAATTAGTATAAAAGATAAAATATAGTGTATGAGGAGTATGGAGAAGATGTGAAAGTCATTAAAAAGGGAGAAAAGAAAAACAAAAAATCGTTAGATAGAAAATATCAAGTTGTTTAATTAGATAAAAATTTTGAACATAATTAACAAACAATGGTAGTTTTGGTAGATAAGATAAGGTAGTTGAAGTAATTCTATTGATTATTATCAGAATTAAGCATGCAGTTAGGATTCTTGTGCTGAAAAAAATACACACAAGTTCAGCAGATGGATTTTTATTTATTAAACACTCGAAACATCTGAATGTTTGAATAGGTTCAGTTTCAACAATTTTTTATGTTATCTAACAGACCATAAATCAAGTTAGATGCTTTTTCGTCAATCTCTGAGGATACTAAAGACACCAGAAGTGATGGAATCTCAGTTAGTTACTATTGCACTTCTTAGAAACTGTCAATGCCATCTACTCGTGTCATTCTACCCTACCTGTTGGTGGGAGTTTGGAATTTACAAACTGTTGCTTCGTGCTAACACAACCAACCAACGGACCTCATTATAGCTATGTTTTTAGAATCGGACCAGATATCGATTCGGTCGAGCTCAGGGGTCAATGGGTTCAATCGGATTCGATAGGGGTTGAACCGGATAACGTCATAAATAAAATTTATTAAAAATTAAAATATTATATGTAAAATACTTAATAACATGTTAATATTAATAAAGGTATATTCATATATATATTTGATGTTTCAAATATATTTAATAAGAAAATACAAATAAATTAGAGCAATCAAGTAGCAATTTATATTATTTAATAAGCATTAACAAGTTTAGAATTAAAATTATGGATTTAATTGAAAAATAACACCAAACTTTAAGACAACATTTATAAAGTATGAAATATTTGAAATATGTAAATAATTTTTAACAACTTAAGGATCAAAACATCATATTAAAAATATTCTGCCCTTTCAAAAAAAAAAAAAAGAGACCCGGTTCATTTTTTCGGTCAAACTCGGGTTTTGACCTGGTTTGACCGAATTTTTGATTTCCCGATTTTTAGGATTAACTCGGACCGACCAACTTGCCGGTTCCCGGTTCGATCGGTCGAACCGGCCGGTCCGGTCCGAGTTTAAAAACAGGGCATTATAGTGCGAGCCTGATAAGTTAAAACTTTTCTGCAATCTTGATAGTCCCAAAGAGTAGGAGTCTGTACAATCACCATTCCAAATAAGATTTCCAGATCAATCCACTTGGAGTAACCCATCTCCACTTGCCAGATATCCCTCAAAATAGTTTCACCATCTACCAGATTAGAAGATCCTCCGGCCAACAGATTTTTGGGAAATGCTAGCCCTTGGAATTCATTCTTGTATAGTCCTTGATATGCATACTTATGAAAGGCAATGTAGTACATCGGATATTTCCAAAAAATCTTTGGTAAATCACTTGGAAGTCGAAAGAAACCGCCGCTTAACATCATTAAACCTTGAAGTCCAGCACCGGTGACGAGTCCCATGAGGAAATTTGGCACTATGGTCGCCACAATCATCACAAGGGTCTCAACCAACATAAGACATGCAATGAGTACCATTATGAAGTACAAAAATCTGTCACTTCCCTGCTGAAGTCCAACAAAGGTAATAAAAAATTGCTCCAGGAATCATAGATATTAGGAGCAAGAAAGGAAGTGAAGAAACTGTATTGCTGACAACAAATGCTGCAACACCGTGATGCCCATTTTATCTTTCACGCTTGAAGACCTACACATGTTAATTAGGCAAAACATATCCAACAGATTGTTTCGGGAAATCATAAAGTTGATAATAAAATGAATGGTCTAACCTTTATGTCTTCCACAACTGATGGGAACCCTCCAAGAGCCATGATGGTTAATAACGATGCTACAAACATAAGCATAGAACCTCTGGCCTAAACAAAAATGGGAAACGTGAATATCTGAGAACATTAAAAATTCATGGCGTGAAACTCCTACCTAGTCAATAGAAACACTGATGATTGAACTTACATTGATGGAGCTGTAACTGTTTCCAACATTATGGAACACGGTACCCAACCCAAACCTAATGCAATGTGTTGATTTGTCAAGACGCAGCCGCAATTCTTGACTTGGATGGCAGAATTTTGCGTCCCACATCGAAGATCAGAAACGGAAGGCTTCCCTCTTGATTCCTATAAATAGAAGAGGCCATTGAACGTTTGAGGTGCACCACTCAAGAGAGTTATATGGGCTATTAGCTTCTTGAGTCATCTAGCCCATTCAGTCAAATATTTTAGGCTCTCTTGATTTGAGTTTAGGAATATTTTCTAAACTCTTTTGTAAGTGCCTATTGGCCTAGGAACCACTTTCCTACGGTCTTTTGTATTTCTTCTTCATAGTAGAAATATTGCTCCTCCCTCGCCCGTGGACGTAGGTCAATTTGACCGAACCACGTAAATCTTCTGTGTCTTTTATTTGCTTTGTTATCCGTCTTTATATGGTCGGTTTTACCGCCTAATTATTATATGGCTGGTATCTACCGCCTATCTATTATATGGTCGGTTATACCGCCTACTTTGTGCTAACTTGAGTTTGTCTATTCCTGGCCCGGTCCTAACAAACTGGTATCAGAGCTGGTTGTTATATTTTGCAAGACAGGTT
The DNA here is from genome assembly GCF_003713205.1 of Coffea eugenioides. NCBI lineage: Eukaryota > Viridiplantae > Streptophyta > Magnoliopsida > Gentianales > Rubiaceae > Coffea > Coffea eugenioides. Next base: position 22,130,684 of record NC_040036.1, read on the forward strand.
CATCTGGTGGGGTCCGTCCATCCTGTGGGGCCCACTCATCCTGTGGGGTCCGTTTATCTGTGGGGCCCACTCATCCTGTGGGGTCCGTTTATCCGTGGGGCCCGCTCACCTTGTGGGGTCCGTTCATCCCCGTGGGGCCCGCTTATCTCGTGGGGTCCGCTCACCCTGTGGGGCCCGCTCACGAGACTTGCATATTTGTTTGGCCAGTTTTTTGAGACAAACTTCACGTTACAGATTTTGTGGCAACAATGACGATAACAAAGACGGTTGTCGAGAAATTCGACAGGAATGTCAACTTCGGAATGTGGCAGCTCAAGATGGAGGCCATTCTTGTTCAAGACGGAGTTGATCTAGCGATTCACGGAATCGAGAACAAACCAGAAGAAGTCAAGGATGCGGATTTCGCCGATATGGATAAGAAGGCCAGATCCAGCATAATCTTAAATCTCTCCGATGAGGTATTGCGTGAGGTAGCAACGGAGACTTCGGCCAAGGCTATGTGGGATAAATTGAAAGCCTTGTATATGAAGAAGACAGTCGAGAATCGGCTATATTTGAAGCAGAGTTTGTACATGCTTCGGATGTCTGAAGGTACATCTATACTCTCCCATCTTGATAAATTTGATTCCATTATTATGGATTTGGGGAATATAGATTCAAAAATTGATGATGAAGATCAAGCCCTATTACTTTTGTGTTCCCTTCCCCAATCTTTTAAGCATTTCCGTGATACTATGATTTATGGAAAGGAAACAATCTCGTATCGGGAAATTAAATCTGCATTAAAATCTAAAGAGCAGATAGATAGGGATATTACTGGGGAAACTAGTGGGAATCAAGCCGATGGCTTGTTTGTTCGGGGTAGATCTGAAAAGAGAAATACAGAAAATAGAAGTAGATCCAAGTCCAGACATAAAAATGTGGTGTGCAATTATTGTAAAAAGAAGGGCCATGTTATTTCTGATTGCTTTAAATTGAAAAATAAAGAAAAGCAAAAGGGGAAATTTGTTGAGAAAAATACTGAATCCGCTGAAGCTAGTATAGCAGCTGATGAGAATGATGGAACCATTTTCTGTGCAACGGAAAATAATTTTAGGTCTAACAATGAGTGGATTTTAGATTCGGGTTGTTCGTATCATATGTGTCCCAACAGGGACTGGTTTTCAACATATGAATCAGCTGAAGGTGGAGTTGTCTTAATGGGCAACAACGCTGTTTGTAAAGTTGTTGGCAAAGGCACAATTCGGATTAAAATGTACGATGGTATTGTGAGGACGCTCACAGATGTTAGACATGTTCCAGATTTGAAGAAAAATCTCATCTCTTTGGGCACTCTTGAGTCTATCGGGTGCAGGTATTCAGGTGGAGACGGAGTTCTCAAAATTACTCGAGGAGCTCTTGTTGTTATGAAGGCACACAGATCTGGTACTTTGTATATTTTGCAGGGATCTACTGTGACAGGTACATGTTGACTTTCATTGATGATTATTCAAGGAAAATTTGGGTATATTTTCTTAAGTATAAAAATGATGTTTTCCTAACTTTCAAGCAATGGAAAGTTTTGATTGAGAAGCAAACAGGAAAACACATTAAGCGGTTGAGAACAGATAATGGCATGGAATTTTGTGGAGGTGAATTTAATGAATTCTGCAAGAATGAAGGAATTGTTCGGCATCACACCGTCAGGATGACGCCTCAACAAAATGGTGTGGCCGAACGTATGAACAGAACGCTTTTGGAGAGAGCAAGATGTATGATCTCCAATGCAGGGTTGACAAACGACTTTTGGGCAGAGGCGATCAATATGGCCTGTTATATTGTCAACCGTTCTCTTTCTGCATCTCTTGATTTCAAAACTCCTGAGGAAGTTTGGTCAGGTACTCCTGCTGATTACTCCAATTTAAAAGTTTTTGGGTGTCCAGCATACATGCACGTGAATGATGGAAAATTGGAGCCTAGGGCTAAAAAGTGCATTTTTCTTGGGTATGCTTCTGGGGTGAAAGGATACAGATTATGGTGTCCTGATCCCAAATTCCCAAAATTTGTAATCAGTAGAGATGTTACTTTTGATGAATTGTCTATGTTATCTTCCAAGAAGGAGTCTTCTAGTCCTTGTACTACTGATAGTACACAGAAGCAGGTGGAGCTTGATATTGGCAGTTCTGGTCCTTCTCAGACCAAATCTTCTATTCAACAAATGTCAGTAGATGCACCTGAGTCTACTGTGGAAGATAGTTCAGAAGAAGAGGAATATTCCATAGCCAGAGATAGACAAAGGAGAGACATTCGACCACCACAAAGATATGCAAATTTAGTTGCATATGCTTTGTCTATTGCAGAAGAAACTGATGCAGTTGGTGAGCCTTCCACCTATTCAGAAGCAGTTTCTTGTGATGATTCTGCAAAGTGGTTGATTGCGATGAATGAAGAAATTGAATCTCTTCATCGTAATGAAACTTGGGTTCTTGTAAAGCCGCCGTCAGCTAAGAAAATTGTTGGATGCAAATGGGTCTTCAAGAAGAAGGAAGGTATTCCAGGGGTTGAAGATGCAAGATATAAAGCACGATTGGTTGCAAAGGGCTATAGTCAGGTACAAGGTGTTGATTTTAATGATATATTCTCACCTGTTGTTAAACATAGCTCTATTCGTGTTTTGCTTGCTTTAGTAGCCATGTATAATTTGGAGTTAGAGCAGCTTGATGTTAAGACAGCTTTCTTACATGGCGAACTTGAAGAACAAATTTATATGAAACAACCCCAGGGTTTTGAGATTGAAGGTAAGGAAGACCATGTTTGCTTATTGAAGAAATCCTTATATGGATTGAAGCAGTCTCCAAGACAATGGTATAAAAGGTTTGATTCCTTTATGTTGGGTCATGGTTATTTGAGGAGCATGTATGATAGTTGTGTTTACTTCCGGAAGTTAAATGATGGTTCTTTCATTTATTTGCTGCTTTATGTTGATGACATGCTCATTGCTGCCAAGAATTTGTCAGAAATTCACACTTTGAAACTGCAGTTAAATAGTGAATTTGAAATGAAAGATTTGGGAGCAGCTAAGAAAATTCTTGGCATGGATATCAAAAGAGATCGAGGAGTAGGGAAGTTATTCTTGACCCAGAAAAATTACCTTGAGAAAGTTTTGGAGCGTTTTGGCATGAAAGATGCTAAACCAGTAACTACTCCTCTTGCTAGCCATTTTCGGCTATCTGCTGCTCAATCACCAAAATCAGATGAAGAGGAAGATTATATGGCACGGGTTCCTTATTCCAGTGCAGTCGGCAGTATTATGTATGCAATGGTTTGTACTCGTCCAGATATTGCACAAGCAGTCAGTGTTGTTAGCAGATATATGTCTTGCCCTGGTAAAACACATTGGCAAGCTGTGAAGTGGATTCTCAGATACTTGCGAGGTACTTCAAATGCATGTTTGGAGTTTGGAAGAAATAATAACACTTTGGTTGGTTTTGTAGACTCAGACTACGCTGGGGATCTTGACAGGAGAAGATCACTTTCAGGCTATGTATTTTGCATTGGCGGTTGTGCTGTTAGTTGGAAAGCTACTCTACAACCTGTCGTAGCTTTGTCTACTACTGAAGCAAAATATATGGCTGTGACCGAGGCAATCAAAGAAGCCTTGTGGTTGAAGAGTTTATTTAGCGAACTAAGTCTATATCAAGGTGTTACTGATATTCACTGTGATAGTCAAAGTGCCATACACTTGACTAAAGATCAGATGTATCATGAGAGGACGAAACATATTGATGTGAAGTATCACTTCATTCGGGATATCATTGCTGAGGGAAAAGTCCTTATTCAGAAAATCAATACTAAGGACAATCCAGCCGATATGTTTACGAAACCTCTTCCAGTTTACAAGTTCAAGCAGTGCTTGGATTTGGTTGGTGTTCATTATTGGTGATTTACGCCCATTGGGGCTTATGTGGAGAAGGTGGAGTAATTTTACTATTGTCGATGGTGGAACTAAAATTATGCCAAGGTGGAGATTTGTTGATTTGTCAAGACGCAGCCGCAATTCTTGACTTGGATGGCAGAATTTTGCGTCCCACATCGAAGATCAGAAACGGAAGGCTTCCCTCTTGATTCCTATAAATAGAAGAGGCCATTGAACGTTTGAGGTGCACCACTCAAGAGAGTTATATGGGCTATTAGTTTCTTGAGTCATCTAGCCCATTCAGTTAAATATTTTAGGCTCTCTTGATTTGAGTTTAGGAATATTTTCTAAACTCTTTTGTAAGTGCCTATTGGCCTAGGAACCACTTTCCTACGGTCTTTTGTATTTCTTCTTCATAGTAGAAATATTGCTCCTCCCTCGCCCGTGGACGTAGGTCAATTTGACCGAACCACGTAAATCTTCTGTGTCTTTTATTTGCTTTGTTATCCGTCTTTATATGGTCGGTTTTACCGCCTAATTATTATATGGCTGGTATCTACCGCCTATCTATTATATGGTCGGTTATACCGCCTACTTTGTGCTAACTTGAATTTGTCTATTTCCTGGCCCGGTCCTAACACAATGTATATACCAAGGCGCAACCAGTAGTACCCTACATCACGGTACATATTCAGAAATGACCTTTCAATGAGGATGAGGCAGTGTATAAAGAAGCTTGCGGGGCTCCCCTTCTTCTCCATCGTACCAGTGCTCTGCACCTCATAAATGAGAAATTTAGCATGTCAAAGAATATTCAATTGTTAATAAACATCGCGCAAGCTTTTCTTTTGCTTCAGGTCTTCCATCAGTTCAAGTGGCTTCCTTGTTTATCCATCTCTGCTGCTTGTCTCAGGATATCTTTATAGGCATCAGACGATCTATAAGATTCTGCCAGCATATCAATTGCTTCCCTTGTGGTTGTCTTTCCTCCTGCACCGTATTGAATGTCCTAAAATTGTTTCACATTTTATTCAATTACCAGATACCTAAATGACAACGTACAAGGGGAAGTGGGAAAGGGGAGTCAACCCAACCTCCGGCCTGGAACAGCTTTAAGCTCTATGCAGTGGCTAAGGAGCCCAAGGCCAGGTGTTAAGGGTGAAGTTAACTGGCTAAGTACCTCACTGAAATCACTGTTGACCATCCTCAGATAATGATCTGCTGGATTCTGGAGAGCAGGACATGGAAAGCCATTCACTGCAAAAAACTGAAGCAGGCAAAAATCAGTCAACTCAAACGGATTTCACATCTCAACTTCAGAAAGCAAAGTCAGCTAAGATACTGGGGCGCTGAGCCAGTTTAACAATTCTAGGATATTGTACTCACCTGATTTGCAGCATAGGCAGGTCCAAAGTATATTGTCCTACCCAAACAGAGGAGGCAAAGATTGTCAAGGAGCTTGAAGGCTTCACTGCTAGGTTGATGCAAAGATGCTACCACAGTCATCCCATAATGCCGAGCCAGTCTAACAATTCTATTTACAATACAGTATGCAGCAGCACTGTCGAGTCCACTTGTTGGCTCATCAAGGAAGAGAAGCTTGGGTCGCGTCAAAATTTCCATGCAAATGCTCACTCTCCTCTTTTGCACGTTACTGAGGCCTTTAATGCCCCAGCCTCCAATTCTAGTATCAAAGCAAGGAAGCAATCCCATTTCCCTTATCGTTCTCTCTGCTCTCTCTTTTTTCTCTGATCTCGACATTGCATTTGGCAGTTGGAGGTTAGCAGAATAGTAGACAGCTTCTCTAACGGTCAATGTCCATGTTAGGATGTCATCATCAGTCACGTAGGCCTAAAAGAAGCACAAGGTAATGAGTTACAGATTTTATAGTACTTTTAGCTATAAGTGATTTCTATGGCCTATTGAAAACTTGAGGAGCCCCAATTATATTAATTACATTATATTTGTGCCCTCGAACTCAGGTTTCTAGCAAGGAAGGGGGGAAAACATCCCATCAGGATCAAGTAATGAGAATGGCAAGAAAGAGCTCCTGTGATCCCAGAGGTATAGAAGGTTTCCCCTTTCTACCAATCAAGTAGAAGGAACAGGGTTCATCTCCATTCATGTAGTCAATCATGATGTGAATCTGACTTTCTTCTGCCATCAACAGAAGTGATAAAATGGTCTCTGGGAACAATTTATTTATCTGATTTCTGTATGTTTTGGCTCTTGCATAGATGTCAATGAATATCACCCAAATCCGTGTGCGCAGCTGCTCTTAATTTTCAACTCCATAGACCAAGAATTTAACTCTAGTGGCTAAAAGTGATAGCAAAAGTTAGAACTAGAGTAGTTTTGTAATTGGCATTGTAAGATAACAGCGGAGAAGAGCAAATACCGATGTCCCATATGCAAGCTCTTGTTGTCGGCCATTAATCAGAATTTCGCCACTCCGCTTCATCTTTGTGCCTAGCCTCCCTGAAAGAGTTGACAGTTTCTGCTAGTAAATTCCAAAATTTCTACTGAAACACTTGAAAAGGGGCATTAATGGGACAGAATTTTGTGGAAACCAGGATTTGGACTTGTTATGCGAAGTACAGAGAGGAAATTAACAGCTGCATTTTGGGGTGGCACGAAATCAAGATTACACATCCAGAAACCTATGTAAATGAACAACACATTGGAAGTTTAGAACATAAAAGGAAAAACCTCGAATGGGAAAACACTACATCAACAGATTGGCCATGATTATTCAAGTTTCCATATTGCGCCAATGGAGAAAATTACAAAAGATTCAGTCCGGTTGCTAAGTTTTCTAATGGACAGTGCTGTTAAAAAATTAACAGGCTTTTTAATAGGAGCTGACGTTCAAGTACAAGTATAAAGAAAATAAAATAAAAAGTTTTAAGTTGTTGTTTTACCAGACAATGCATCCAGAAGAGTTGATTTGCCACAACCAGGAGGACCCATGATCGCCAGGAGCTGACCGGGAGTTGCATAACCATTAAGTCCTTGCAGAATGAATTTGGTGCCTTCTTTTACATTGGAAACTGTCACCCAAATGTCCTTCCACGTCAAGTATACTCCTCTCCCATGAAAACCATATTGTGCTCCACCTGCAACAAAATCAACCGTTTCAACATCAAGCGCATCCTTTTCACATTGTTCAAGGTCGGGCAGGTGTGCATGCGAATCCTTGCAAATTGGATAAGCCATGAAGAATCAAAATTGTGGTTGAAAATGTCAGAATTGTGATACACTGCAAAAGGGATGCTGGCATTTAAAGCTAGCTAGTATATTACTGTGTTAGCTAAGTTAAGCCTGGGCTGGGGGGAAATGAACAAACAACTTCATGTATTGTACGGACGGCGCTTTTCCCCAGTGGTTCCCGTGACGCCAAGAGACAGGGCAGAGACGCAAGAAAGATTTGTCTGTGGAGAACGGATGCTAGCGTCGTTCAGAGGGGCTAATGGCTAATGAATCCAAAAGCCATGAGACATTATTCTTGTTACAGTGTTGAACAAAATCCAATTGCTACGACTGATATATTCAACTCTGTGGCGTTATTCGAGGAACACGGGCTTGGGACAAGCGGCTGGCGATGCTGCCCTTGACAGATCAAGAAATTGTCAAGGGATTTTCCAGATTTGTGAGAGGAGTTTAGCTATTTAGACCATTAAACAGATTGGTCAGTGTCCGAATTTCCACTCTTGTGTAACTCTATACTCCCTCGTATCCTTGGGAATGCCTTTATAGCTTTTTTTTTCTTTTCTTTCTGGGTAATAAAAGGAGAATAGCATTAATAAAAGTAGGATTCAGTTTACATACTGCAAAAAAACATTGCAGAGGAATCGAACGCCGGAAACAGACTCCACGTTGGTCCTCATAAAAAAACTGAAGCCAATTCAGGTGGACAGACATCAAAAATAACAAAAGTGCTGTCCACATTGCATCCAATCCTTGCTAGCGCATCAGCACATCTATTGGCTTCACGATAAACATGGGAGAGTCTTAAGTTGCTGGAGCTGCCATAGGAGGAATCTGCAATCCGACAACATGGGACGAACATAATGATCAGTGTTACTGTTATCATTCGAGTGAAACAAGGAAATTATATCAGAACAGTCGACTTCCACCTCCAAATGAGCTATATTCGTAGAGTTTGCAATCTCTGAATCATTTCTCATACCCCAGAGCTCTGCTGACATGCTGGCTTTATAGCTTATGGATGTGGAACAGTCCCCCCCCTTCTCTCTTTATTATTTGTATCCGCCATACTAAGCCCAGTTGTAGGTTATCCCATTCTTCATGCAATACGAATTGATACTTTTTTAGGATTCTCAAAAATGTTATCCTTTATTCATACATGGCAATCTACTCAAAATTCAAAATAGGTTACGTTGGAATATTAAAACCACCTTAAATGTTGAAGGACTGCTCCAAATTAATTCCCTAAAAAATCCTTTTTTTTCCTTTGAGCTCCCTAAAAAAATCGTTTTTAACATATAGTTATCACAAGTTCAAAACATGTACTTATCATAAGTTTATTTTAAACTTATGATAACTATATGTTAATAAGTTTTTTAAAATCTTATAGAGTGAATAAGACTTCAAGATTAACAGATTGGTTTTTTTTTGTAAGATATCTAGTTTTTTTTGTAAACCTCTCAATGTCTAGAGTCGAGTATTATTGGCCTCGATATTTTTTTTAATATAGAGATTAGATATATTCTTTTTCATAAACCTCTCGATGTTTGGTGATGGTATAATAATATTTCAACTAATCTAGAGTTGATCACTATCGATTTTTTTTTTTTTTCCTTTTAATTGAATGAATCTGGCATGTGTGCATGAATGAATCTTGACATGTGAGCACAGAGTCTGATTCGGTTGCCTTTCATCATTAAGGTGCACATTTCAAATTAATAAAGTGCACAACGAACCAACTGGGGTTGGGCCAAGTGGTAAGCAGCTTGGTTCCGCTTAAGCAGGTCTCGGGTTCGAAACCTGGCGTATGCAGCTACCCTTGTTGGGAGACTCACCCATCACAACCAGGTGTGCGATCCGGGTCGACCAACGGATTAGTCAGGGCAAAGCTCTGATACCGTGGCAGGCAACAAAAAAAAAAGTGCACAACGTTATAAGGGTAATTTAATCATTTAAAAATATATTCATTATCTCTTTTTCAAATACATAAAATTTAACATGATTCCCATGCACAATTTTCCTGAAAAAAAAAAAATTTAAACCCTACGTACGAATTTCAATTCTTCCCATCTTCTTTCTCCAAATTTTCCCAGAAGTCATTGTAATTACTTTCCTTTTGCAAAATTCCTATGATATTAGGCAAATGTTCGTTGATAATAACCCAAGATAATCTTAACCTCGAGGCAATTTTTGATGGACAGTAGCTTTAAATGGTAACTTTTTCAGCAGTCAGCACCCAGTTGTACGGAATATTCGTACAACAGGAATATTGGTCCAAACGATCCATCCTCAGTAAACTGTAAAGCTTATGAAGCGGGTGCGGCGCCTTTTATTTACATGCCAACATGGCTACACATTATTGGTCCGGCTAGATTTGCGCCACTCTCCGGTATGGATAACGTCTTGTTCCCTCTCTGGGGTGAATTTCCCACTTCCAACTTCCTTTATCCTAGTCCTGCTGTTTATCTTGCTTCTTCCATTGCTGTTCATGGAATAATGGGTATTACCTCTAATTCTCTAAGCCTTTACTTCTTTTCCTCTGGCAATTTTCAACTGTGAGTGCCGACTGTGCCTTCTTGTTTCATGGTCTTCTTTTTGGGTACTTGTTGTCTGTTTCTCAAGGTGGAGGGTGCTGTTCTAAGTTTCTTCTTGTTGTTTTAGTAGTTTTAATGCATTCTCTTTGCTGGTAAATGTTTATCCTTATTAATTTTGATTACCTGACTTAACCCCAATACTGCTGAAAAATATGCATCTTTTTTGCAGTAGGATTGGCTATGGCAGCTACATTCTGTTACCCGAACGGTGCTTTTGGCCTTAACAAACTCAACGATCACTTTCTTTACAGAGACAACAGTACAAGGCAAGTCCACTTATATTTCTTTGTTCACCCTTTTCAAATGTAATTTCTCATATATTTTGTGCTACAACATGTTCATATCATGCAAAATTTGAAATAAAAAAGACTTCTTTCAGGTTGTTAAGCTCACTGCTAGCTTGGACATTGTCACCTAAATTTTGGCAACCACCAACAGAGAAAAAAAAAAAAAGGGTTGTGTTTGGGGGGGGGGGGGGGGGGGGGAGTTTAGAGAGAGAGAGAGGTTGTAACACCCCAAATTGTTCGATCAATGTTGCTTAGTGTTTTTGTTTATGGTACTTGCTAACTTTTACTAAAGCTTTTTGAGTAAGATGCTTGGAGAATGATAATAAAACACCTAACTTGGTTTCCTACCTAATCTTCTAGCAGTTGGTTTTGCTGAGAGTTTTGTTGAGTACATGATTTTAGTTGCTTCTCCCAATCAAAGTTCCCTTATCTAAAGATAACTGAATGTGTTACTTCTTCGTCTTCAAAATGCTCTGCCTTTGCCTTTTCAACCACTACTGCTGATTGAGGGTTTCTTAACTAACTAATTAGGAAGAAGAAAAATTTATTATGACAAATTTCAAATCCACATCAAATTAACAGCAATCTAGCTGATTTTCTGAATTGAACTGGCTGTTCATTTTCCGATTCATGTTAAGGGTTTGGAGTTGACAACTTAGAGAAGGTGATTTTCATTTCTGACAAACTGAATCATTAGACAAGAATGTAGGCAACGTAACTGATCTCAGCTGTTCTTTCTTTCAATTTTTAAAGGAAACGAAATATCAGATACAGAGAGTGATTCAACTGAAGGACAAGCACAATGAAAGTTACACATATTACTCTAGGCTACACCTACAAACTACTATGATGAAGGTTATATTGTCAAGGAAGTATTGGCTTCCTGTCTTTCTTAGCTTTAGTAACCTGCTCAAATCAGATTCAGGTTTATTGTCATTGCTAAAGAGGTAGTGCAGGATTTATCTATTACTCTGGGTGAGAAGAGGGCTACTAGTTTTATGGCCAGTCAAGGAGTCAATCAGAGTCTGCAGATGGCACAAGATGGAAAACATTCCTCATTTATATACCATCTTAAACAAAATTTATTGCAGATTCTGTCCAGTGCCTTCCTTGTCTGGAAACATAAGAAGGCCCTGGTTCTGCAAGTGTCCTAAAACATGTCACCAGCCCAGCATAATGCAACTTGCAGTAAAGCAGCAAAGGCAACAATGGAAAACCTTTTTCCAGAGTACTTCTGATACTATCATTGAAGAGGAAAAAGATGACACTCCTAGAGCAACCATAATATGGAGGGCGATCAAGTTACCAATTTATTCTGTTGCCTTGATTCCACTAGCTGTAAGTATCATTGCATGGCAGTTATAACCTTTTTGTTTTCTTAGCTTTTATCTGACTTTTAGTGATAGGATTATTTTCTTTAACTTCTTTTAGGCACATAGCACTATTAACTGCTCTCTAAACTTCGGCCTGGGAATTCAAAAACATGCTGTTTTGGATTTAATAGTAGTTCTAGTGCGAGAGAGTGAGCTCTGCTATTGAAATGATTAATTTTCCGCATATTTGTTAGTGTAGGATTATTTGGAACATTCAGTCAGTCAACGACAAACGTCTATTGTATAACACTCAATTACTAGCTTCTTTATAATATGCTGCTATTACTGCAAATAGGTAGCAAGTGCAGCTGCGTATTTGCAGACAGGCCTGTTTTCTTCTGGGCGTTTTGTTGTTCTCTTGGCCTCGTCAGCTCTTATCATCACTTGGCTCAACTTAAGGTTAGATGCTTAATCTTTTAGGATTCAGATTGGTATCTCTTCCATTCTGATAAATGTCAATAAATTTATTGTACAAATATTGATCAAAAGATGAAAAAGGAAAAAAGAGTTTTGGAGTTAATTGCTGTAATATGTCAGACTAGAAAAGGAAAAATCAACTCCATTTAGTTAATAGGAAGCATCCCCTCAGGGGTTGGGAGTTGTTGCAGCTAAGGATTTTTGAACATAGAAATGAGGTTCTCTAGTTTTGTAATCTCTGTTCTTTGATCAAAGGATGGAGTGAGGTTGTCAAGTTCATTAAAGTTTTCTCCATCTTTCTTATGTGTTACTTTATCTCTCTTTCCTGTCATTTGGTTGATATGCTCTTTGTTAGCATATCACCAGTTGATCTATTTAATTTGGATATCAGCTGACTGCTTTTCACCCCTTCATTTATATATGTGTAATATGGGCAGCAACGACGTTTATGACTTTGATACAGGGGCAGATAAGAACAAGAAAGAGTCAGTTGTCAATATACTGGGCAGGTAAGATTTCATGTTTAGTGTTTTATTCTTGTTACCCCAGTGACTTTGCTACTTTTTGCTTCTCAATTGAGTCAAATTAAACAAAGTATAATTAACTATTTAAATACTCTTCAAACATGGGAGGCACGTTAGAGTTTGTCTTCTACATTCCTCCAAACAGTTTTGTTCTAAATTGGCTAATTGGAACTGTATTATTTGATGGAAGCCGTACAGGGACCCTTGTTGCTGCAGTTTTATCACTCATTCTGGGTTTTATGGGGCTTAGTTGGGCATCCTTGGAGGCAGGAAATGTGCGCTCAATATTATTACTGGCATCTGCAATCACTTGTGGGTACATATACCAGGTGGTACAATTTGCACAAAATTAGATAATCCCAAAGCACATGCATATCCCTTGCTGCACCAGTTAAACTAGCATCAAATTAAACAATTCATATTGGAATAAACATAAGGTGGATCAAGATGGAGTAGGCTTGTGGGAATTGAAAAGCAAATATGGAAGCTATTGTGCCTGTAAACTGTTTCTACAGAAGCACTACAGATTACAATGGGTCTTCTTGGCTTTAGCTTACTTTTTATGTGATGCATGTGCTTTTATGTTCTCATACCTGCACCCACTTCATCCATGTGGAATTCTTGGTCTCTTTACCATCTTATAGTACTTCTGGAGCACCCTAATCAGGAGAGCTGCAAACCTTATGTTGATACTGCATGACGTTATAATTCATACCCCTTCATGTTCATCTCAGGTTCCCCACCCTCTCTCACCATATTCTTAGTGAGGGACATCTACTAAACAAATTCTAAGCAATAAATCTTGGAGCAATTCTCTTTCTTATAGCCTGTCAACTGTTCTGTGCATGGGAAAGTCCAAAAACTCATGTCCTTCCAAAAACTTTTGTTGCAGTGCCCTCCATTTCGGCTAAGCTACCAGGGACTTGGAGAACCCTTATGCTTTGCAGCATTTGGCCCATTTGCTACAACTGCCTTTTATTTGCTTCAGAGCAGGACATGGTAGTTACTTGTATAGTTTACCTGCAATTACTACATGGAAATTCTTTTGCTTATGCAATTCATTCTGTATAATGATAGTGAGCTACCAATTACCGGCACTGTCCTTTCTGCATCAATTCTTGTTGGTTTAACAACAAGTCTGATCCTCTTCTGTAGCCACTTTCATCAGGTAGTCTCCCTCCCTCTCCTCCCTCCTTTCCCTCCTTCCCTTCCTCTCCATGTACTTTTACTACTAAACTTATGATGAGTATTCCAGGTAAAGGATGATATGGCAGTTGGAAAAATGTCCCCCTTGGTTAGTGCAGTGATAATGATGATTAAAATTTCATTGAAAAGAAAAAGCTGAAGGATCAATTAATCATGCACATCTCACTATGTTATTCCAGGTTAGACTGGGTACCAGAGCAGGCTCTGATGTGGTGAAAATTGCTGTGGTGGTTCTCTATTCATCTTTGCTTGTTCTTGGTCTTTTTGGCGGACTTCCAATCACATGCATTGTGAGTTTTAAGGCGTGTTTTAACTCCTTTTATTATTAGCTTGTAGGCTTGGACAAAGCCAAAATTATTGCTAACAGATCACCTCATGAAGTGGAGAAGCTTACTTTGGAGGGCCATTGACATTAACATTAGTCAAAATTTGTTTTAGTGCACTTCAATTTTGTCTTCACATTGTTGCTTAAAAGATTTTCCTCATATCAATTTTCAAATTTGGTTGCCCTTTTGTTTCAGATTCTTTGTGGACTAACAGTCCCAATTGGGAGATTGGTAATTAGATATGTGGCAGAAAATCACCAGGTGAGTGATGATTTAAGTCTTAAGAATCCACTTTAAATTGGAAAACTATATGTGAGATAGCCACACATGAACTGAATTTGTTGAGTGATAACCTATGGAGGGTTCAATACGTCAGTTTAAGTGAACTACACTGAAATGTACTTCTAGGTAGGATCTCCAAAATTTACTACATAAGCAATGGTGGACATGGTGTGGCAGCTGCCAAGCCAACCCTTACCTTTGCAGTTGATGGATGCCGCATTTTGTTTCCTTAAAAAATGAAAAAGAATTCATTTTTGTGAACCCTCTCCCAACATAGAACCACAGAACCATTTTAGTTCTCTATGATAATACTGGCCCTTCGTTTACTGTCCTTTCTATAATTTCTTGGATATGCTTCTGAAGTTTGATCTAATTCACAACTTTATAGGACAACACAAAAATTTTTATGGCAAAATATTACTGTGTGAGGTTGCATACTGTATTTGGCGCTGCTTTCGCCGCTGGACTTGTGGCAGCTAGAATGGTTGCTGGGAGTGGTATCTTAAAGCGCATTCTGCCTTAGTGTTTTTCACTATTTATCAGGTGAGAATGTGGATTTGAGTCTTGCATAAATGAAATTATCTGGAAATCGTAATTATACCTTTGACTTTGTCTTCTTTTCGTGTCAGAGGGAGAGTCTCGAACAATTTAAAGTCGTCTTTCAGGATGGCTTTTTCCCATAATGGCAGCCCCAAGAACGTACTTCTGCTTTACATTTATGGGAGTTGAAGGCAAAAGATTACACTTCCCATCAATGTGGCCGTCACACTTCTATTTCATTAATCTCCTCTGGCCTTACCAGCTGCACCAAACAGGAGATTAAGTTGAAGACTTCCCTGTGAAATCAACCATGATAATGGTACTGTAGTGGAAAGCTTTTTGTCTCATGGCAAAGAGCTGAAATGGTGGATCAAAGATCAAGAGTTCAGCTGTTGCAGCTTTTTTGCTTGATTAGAGATCTAGCTCTCTGCCATTGGCACAAGAATGGCAACTTAAAGGCGTATCATCGGAGAAAACGCTAATTACGTAATATGTTGTCCTGAAAGAAACTTGTTTTCAGGTGGACTTGTTCCCACCTTCCGGGATCCCAAATGCTAGTACCACGTATCATCAGCTTAATATTTGCAGCTGCGAAGCTTTTTAATGCTTCATTTTGAATTAATTGAGCAGTTCTTTGACTTGAATGCTTGCCTCCCACTTTCATGTTTTCTGCAAACACTGCTAGTCCTAAGACCACGTTAGGCTATTGTAGTTGATCGTAGGCCAGGCCTCAATTTATGAATGAGGAAATGCTGATCGAATAGTTTCCTTCAGCTACCATGCTTGAAGAAAATGTATTCTGTGTCCTCTACATATATCCTTCCTTCAAGCCCCATTTCTAAGATTCAACCAGATAGGGAAAGAATAACCTTACCTTTCACTACGACCTTTCATAATGATTAAAAAATCAATATGACTTTTAAGAATTTTAACCTTTTTTTTTTTATAAATTCAAAAATCAACATAAAGCTCACTACTGTTTTATTGTAAATAATTTAGTTCAGCTTATTTTTTTCGATCACCTACTCAACTTTTGAAACAGGATACATTATTGCCTTTATAAACATGGCAATTTCCCTTTAACGGGAAATCATAAAATAAAGGAAAAAAAGTCTTGCCGCTAAAGCTAGGAGGGCCAGTAGGGACTGAATCACCACCAGATCTAATGTGACAATTAGTGGGATGCAAGGTTTAAATGACTTAGTAACGGCCACCAGCCTTGTGGTTAAAAAAATCAAGAAGCAGAAATATAATCGCAAAAGCTGGTCATAAGGATGCAAATATTGTCTTTTTTTTGTCGAAATAATAGACCTATAATTATGGATGCAAATATTGTCTTTTTTTTGTCGAAATAATAGACCTATAATTATTCTATACTACGATGAGAAAGATATGAAGAGATCAAGAAAAAATCGAAGAAACCGAACCACCTATCGATCCAAGCCACTTAAAGTGGCTTGCGACATTTTGTAGCGAATGGTGGGAGGCGATAACCGAGCTTGTAAGGATGCAAATATTGTCGATGTCTTAAAATGTCAAAAGAAAGTGAGTTTGTTTGGATAAGAGTTTATTTAGATGATTTATTTGAGATATTTACTGTAGCACTTTTTGTGATGTGATGTATGTGAGATAAAAAGGTGATTGGGAAGATAAAAAGATGATTGGGATTTTGGGTAGTCGCAAATTGCAATTTGCAATTTGCAATTTGCGTCCTTCGTCATGGATAACGTCCCACAAAAACTTTTATATATAAACCTGGCACTGCCAAAAGTGGTTGCAATTTTCGTTTGCTGACTGACCTGTGACCAGCCCACCAGTCCACCTAACGTATCCCAGCGTATCCCCATTTCTCATCTTCCCCAATTGTTCTGCTGGTGGGGCAGCCCCAAAACTGAGCTGTGAAGTGAAGGGGCCAACAAAACCAAACCCCTCCCTCCACCCCAATTTCCTATATAATATAATTACGACCCTTCACATTTCCACGTACAAGATTCTAAGAAAGTTAAAATCTCGATTTTATTTTCCAAGTTTGAATGGCAGTTCTCACTTCAATCAGGAAGTCCTTAGGCTTTATCACCAAAAGGGAATCCTTTTCCAAGATCCTTTTGGGAACAGGATGTTTGAGCAATGTTCCAGAGAACACAGTTTATGGAGGGCCAAAGCCGCAGGATCCAAACCAAAGAGTGACACTGACAAATTTACGCCAAAAGCATAAAAAGTGGGAGCCCATAACAATGGTGACAGCCTATGATTATCCGTCTGCAGTGCATCTTGACACTGCTGGCATTGATATTTGCCTTGTGGGTGACTCTGCTTCCATGGTGGTTCATGGCCATGACACCACTTTGCCTATTACTCTTGAAGAAATGCTTGTTCATTGCCGTGCCGTGGCAAGAGGCGCCAAGAATCCACTCCTTGTTGGGGACCTACCTTTTGGTACTTACGAGTCCAGTACTCATCAGGTGATGTGCATGCTTCTCCTTTTGTTGCCCGCAAAAATAGTACCTTCAGTTTTTACCTTTTTCTGGGTAGTTATGCATATTCTCAGTATTGTGATGTTACTATGAAAGCAACTTCAATCCCATTTGTTTTTTATTCTATTATTTGATGGAGGTTTGCATTTTAAAATTTGGTTTTGAGGAAATAGAGGGGTAAAAAAAGGGAAATTGGGAAGGCAGACTTTTGAACAGGAAAAAAATATGGAAGAATACGGATATACTGAGTCGTCTTACACCCGTCCCTGTCAACTGTTGGCTTTTTAAGTGAAACTGTTGCTGAAAGTCCATGTTAGGGTTAATTATTTCATATTATTCTTTGCAAGGCTCTAGCAAATTCATATTATGCAGTTTCTGTCAGAATTAGACGAAATGTGGTTTCTTTCTCTTTTGAATGTGCAATGGTTGGTGATATTGCAGTTTGAATTGTGAGCAGGCAGTTGATACAGCAGTTAGGATACTCAAGGAAGGAGGAATGGATGCAATTAAATTAGAAGCTGGAGCACCATCAAGAATTACTGCAGCTAAAGCTATTGTTGAAGCTGGGATTGCTGTTATGGGGCACGTTGGGCTTACTCCTCAGGCTATTAGCGTTCTGGGAGGATTTAGACCTCAAGGTCGAAATGTTGCTGGTGCTGTAAAGGTAATCTTTTCATAATCCTATCCTTAGCAGGGGATGCTCTCCCAGGGCTTTGTTTGGTTATTTTTGGAACTTTATCTAAAGAGTAATTATGTCTTTCTGCAGGTCGTGGAGACTGCCATAGCATTGCAGGAAGCAGGTTGTTTCGCTGTTGTTCTGGAATGTGTTCCTGCACCTGTAGCTGCTGCAGCAACATCAGCTCTTCAAATCCCCACTATTGGCATTGGTGCAGGTCCATTTTGTAGTGGTCAGGTTTGTTGCTTTTAAGTTCTGTTTCTTCATCCCAGGACTGACAAATATTGTTAAACATATTCCAAAAATAAGTAAATGGTTCCATGAGGTTTTGGTTAGTTACTAAGTCAGTATTGACAATTTTCATTTTCCTTGATGCATTTTGTAAATTGGTTACATATTCTCTTCAAATTGACTGTTATTGGTTGAAATAGAGCTTAGGACAATTTTGATTGAGTAACAAGATAAGCAATATTCTAAACCTTGAAAGCTGTTTAATCAGTCTGACTTGCCATTGAACCTTAACAACTTTGAAGAGCGTCTGAAGAGAAAATGGTCACATTCAACGGTTTGATGAAGTGAATGAACTTTTCCTCCAACTGCTTGATGATATTGTTTAGGTCAACTTTTTTGCCTGCCGTTTGCAGTGATGACAGTTAGTGACATATTGTTAAAAGAGGTGTGGACATCCTGGTGAAGTTCCTCTTTTTTGTTTTTCCTGACTATGTGCTTGGGTAAGATTTCTTTGGAAGATTGTTTGCTCGAGAAAAATGTTTTATGGATTCATTAGGAATTATCATCTATCCGCTTAGAGGATATATTGATTTCTTGGCAAACTTCAGAAATGTATCCTTTTGATGTAGTGAAAATTGAACAAAAGCCAATGCTTTGACTTCGTATGCTTGCATCTGCCAACTTTGCCTTAGTAGTTACTGGCAAAATATGAAAACCTTTCCCACCAAATGTTGATACTTATGATCTTTCTCATTGATTTGCAACGTTTTTCTATTGCACTGTAAATTTTGATGCTATTGGTTAACATTGCAACATGGCCAGCATCGTAAGTTCTCTTCATGTTTTGTTATCCTTAATGATCAAGTTCAGGGCCCTCCTATTTCTTTACTATGAGTCGTTAGGCTGAAATTACTGACAATATTTTATTTCCCACCTTTTATCAATTCACATGGCCAGGTGCTAGTTTACCATGATCTCTTAGGGATGCTACAACACCCACATCATGCTAAGGTTTGGGATTTTATTTCGCTTTTCTGGATCTTCCACTTTTCTCAATCTCCTTGCCTTCATAAAATACCGGATTTGACAACTCATTAGTGCTTGATACGCAATTATTGCAGGTTACTCCAAGGTTCTGCAAACAGTATGCACATGTCGGAGATGTCATCAATAAAGCTCTTTTGGGGTACAAGGAAGAAGTAACAAGTGGTTCTTTTCCAAGCTCTGCCCATAGTCCATATAAAATTTCTGCTGCTGACGTGGATAGCTTTTCAAAAGAGTTAGAGAAACTTGGACTGAGTGATGCAGCATCTGCAGCTAGTGCTGCTGCTGAGAAATTGAAACCACTGAATAATCAGGTGGGAGAACACCAAGCAACTAAATGAGCTGCAGAAGCAGAAGGCTCATGACAAGCTTGCCCCACTTCTTGTTCAAACAGCAAAAGTTTGCACTTGTTTGGTTCTTCATTCTTAATTTTATTGATTCAGTCAGGATTATAAGCATCAAAATAGGATTTTGTTGATTCAGAATGAGTATCAAATAGGGGCATTTTACTTTTGAGTTTTGATGGATTCAGAATAATCCTTTTCCAAGAAAATTTCTTGGTTACAAAACTCACAGCCTTGGATGATTTCTTTTCTGTGATAGAAATTTGAAGATGCTCTTGTGGCAATTGCATTTTAACTGACCTGCAACGTCATTAACAGGGATTTCACAGTTCTTGCCCTGCATTTCTCAATAATACGTCTGGTTTAGAAGCCATTTTAATCAATTTATGAGTGGTTTTTCTTTTTTATGGTATAACTTCCTTGCTGATGGTCCTTAGCTAATGAATTTAGTACTGCTAAACCCCCAAAAAAAATGGAGTTTAGTACAAACTATTTAATCTTACACTCGTGTCAATCTCCCTGGTATTGAACGTTTGTTTCATCTTCCTTTTCCATGAATATTTACTCTGCCTATTAAGTTAGACAAGAAATCCGTTGTTAAATACCATTAGAGTGATTCTTCGTCCGTCTATTGATTTCCTTTTTGCCTTTTTGTTAAAAAAAAAAAAATTTCTACCGTGAGAAGATGTGGAATTCAAGAAATGAAGAGTAGTAAAAGGCAATTTGACCCAAAAATCTCCAAATCCTGAAATTTGAAACTTAACCACTAAATAAAAACTTCTTCAGTCAATTTCCTTTTTGCCTTATTTACTTCATATGCCAATGATTGTGTTACAGCTTACGAATGCATTTTTCATTGTGTTAATGCCCAATCAGGGCCAGAAAAATGCCGCTATTAAGATCTTAGCAGTCCTGTTTCCGTTGTCTTTGATTTTTATTAAAAAGAGATCTCCCTTTTATTAATGAAGGAAAAAGAACTTGGAAAATGTAGTAAATATTTGTTTAACAGAAACACGTAGTAAAAGCTTGACAGATAATTAGATACCATGACTCGTTTATTCAACATTAGTTACTACCATGAGAAATGAGAAGTCTCAAAAAATAATAAAATACAAAAGGAAAATTTATCAAATTGGTCCCTCACATTTTTTAAAAAAAAAAACTTTTTTAGTCTCTTACATTAAAAATCAGCCACAATAGTCTTTCAATATAAAAAAGCCTACTCGATTGGTTCCAAAGCTCATTTTTGCTTACTTTTTCGGCCAAAAAGTACATATCTTTCTTACATGCCTATAATTTCAAGAATAAAAATGAAAACACGCTTCGTTTTCTCTCTTTGTTTGTTGAAAAAAGGAAACTGTAAGCCACCAAATCCTTTTTTCCCCCTTGCTCCCTTTTTAGCTATTAAAACCCTAGTTGTAAGCCATCAAACATCCAATCAAAGAAGAAAATTTCAGTATGGTCACTTACAAGTAGTAAAAGAAGAGCAGAAAAAGACGTCTAAAAAGCTCATCCATTGCAAAGTACAATGGGAACAAACAATGATCAATCTCATTGTGGCAAAGAACCCATGATTGTGATTTCTTGGAAACCTGCAAATCCGAAAGGGAGATTCTATGGCTGCCAAAACTACGAAGTAAGCTCGAGCATATTTCATTTTGGTTATCTTAGAAAAATTGGTTCTTAATATTGAGTGAAAATTAGTTCTTGATATGTGCTGTTCTTGCATTTTAGGTAAATCGTGCTTGTCACTATTTCAAGTGGTATGACTCCCCAGTGTGCAATAGATCAGTGTCAATAATACCTAGCTTATTAAAGGCCATCAATCGGTTGGAAACCGAGCAAGAAAAGATAATTTGAAAAGAAAAAATTACTTTGGGCTACTTTACTTACTTTTTGAATGTGCATTTTGTTGATTGTGTTGAATAAGAATTCAATTAAAGTCCAAAGAAGAAACAAAACATATAACGTAAAAGCAATGTGATCTTTGTACCTTCATTGTTGGCACCATTGTCAACATGATATTGAAGAATGAAAAAGTTAAAATCTCTCTTGTTCAATCGAAGTTTATATTTAGGATTTTGGTGGCTTATGTATTTCTTAAGAGGAAATGAAGTATGTTTTCATTTTTGTCATTGAAATTATAGGCACGTGAGAAAGGCGTACACCTTTTGGCTAGAGAAGCGAGCGAAAACGAGCTTTAGGATCAATTGGACAAACTTTTTTTATCTGAGGGACTTTTGTGGCTAATTTTAAATATGAGGGACTAAAAAAAAATTTTTTTTTTTTTGAAAATGTGAGGGGCTAATTTGGCAGATTTTCCAATAGAGGGAGAAATGTGCACTAGGGATGTGGGAACCAAACAATACCTAAATGCCTAAACAGGCAATTTAATGAAAGTTCACACAGCCCACCAGGCGCCAGTCCAGTCCAGCAACCAGCAACCCTTCTCTGCCGCGGTTCCGCCTCTTGGTATTCAAAGAACGGCAATATTCCCGCTACCGGAACCCCGCTCACCAACTTATTTGAAACCCTCCATTTGAAAAAAAAGTTTGCACCAAAATTTTATCTTGCTCCACAGATTATTTACTTTGGCAACTCCCATCAATCAATTCTAGCTAATTGAGAAATACCGACCTCCTAAAATTTCTGCAGCTGCCAAACCAGTAAGCTTATTCTTCCATTTTACTTGTATTACGCACACTGATCAAGTTGAAATGCTTTGGTCATTTATTTCTTCTTTATTTTGTTTTTTCCAAGAATTTGTTTATGCTGCTTGTGGACTTACCGAAAGTCAGTAATACTAAATCATTATCTGGAGATGATATGGCGGTTGAGATATAAATTCTGGAAAGCTTTAGAGCTCAAACCCACTTCATATTTTCTTGTAAAGAGCCAACCTTTGGTTGCGATTCACTATCTTGCTTCACCACTTCAGAGTCCAACAACTGAAAAGCACAAAAAGTTTGAGACTTTTTTGACTAGGGAAGAATTTTATAGCAAGAGTTCTGGAAATATAGTGCTCAATCCTCACATTGTGCAAAAAACTTTGATAGATTGCCGTTCGGATGTAGTTGCTTTAAGCTTTTTCTTGTGGTGTGCTCGCCAGCCAGATTATTTCCATGATAGGGCCGCCTTTTCTCATATGGTGAATGTAGTTTCTCGGCTTATTCAAAGATTCTCCACGCTTGGAGGAATCCTTGAGGAATTAGCTCATGTTGGTTGTGCGACAAAACCTCAGACTTTGCTGCTTTTGTTGAGAATTTTCTGGTATGGGAAAATGTATGAGCTAGTTTTCGAGGCTTTTGAGGAAATGCTGCGCCATGGTTACACCCCAAATACTTTTGCTCGCAATATCGTTGTGGATGTGCTGTTTAAGATTGGGAAGGTTGGCGCAGCGCTTAAAGTTTTGGAGGAGACTGAGGTACCAAATTTTTTGTCATTTAGTATTGCCGTATGTAATTTGTGCAAGCTCAATGATTTGATTAACATGCGCAATGTGCTTAGGAACATGTTGAGAAATGGTTATTCTCTTAATCCTGAGACTTTTTTGTCTGTGTTGAATTGTTATTGCAAATTGGGTAGACTGGAAGAGGCATTGCAGCTATTAAGTCTTATGATTACTTTGGGTGTTCCTACCTCTGTGAGTGTGTGGACTGTGTTAATTGATGGATTCTGTAAGCCTGGCCAACTTGATGTTGCGAGTTTTTTACTGGACAAAATGGTTCAGAGTGGATGTTCTCCAAACATTGTGACATGCACTTCTTTAATTAAAGGATTTCTAGAAGCTAAGATGCCTAACAAGGCTTTTAAGATCTTAAGTACCATGGAGTCCAGGGGATGTTATCCTGATTTGTTTCTTTGCAATGTATTAATAGATCGTCTATCTAAGATGG
This sequence comes from Coffea eugenioides, assembly GCF_003713205.1. NCBI lineage: Eukaryota > Viridiplantae > Streptophyta > Magnoliopsida > Gentianales > Rubiaceae > Coffea > Coffea eugenioides. Next base: position 22,154,000 of record NC_040036.1, read on the forward strand.
GAAGATATGATGAAGCACTTGATTTCTTCTTTAATCTGCAAAAACAAGGATTAATCCCCGATCCTTACACTATATGTTCTATTTTGTCTGCCATCTGTTCTTCTCAGGAGTTTCTTCTTCTACCTTTATTAATCAGTGGACTGGTCATAGAACCTGACTTAGTGATGTGTAACTCCCTTCTAAATTATTTCTGCAAGGCCGGTCACCCAACTGGCGCCATTGAGTTTTACAATGACATGATACACAGGGGTTTTAAGCCAGATAAATATAGTTATGCTGGATTACTGAGTGGACTTTGCAGGTCAGGTAGGATTCACGAGGCAGTTAATGTGTATAATGGTATTGTTCAAGAACATCTTGGCCTTGATGCTCATCTTCATACCATAATCATTGATGGGCTTATAAAAACTGGCAACTTCCACAGTGCAATCAAATTTTTCAGGAAAGCTGGTCTAGAAAATTTCCCTCTGGATGTTGTGTCCTATACTGTAGCCATCAATGGACTCCTAAAGGGCGGTCGAGCTGGAGAGGCATATAATTTGTTTTTCCAAATGAAGGACCTTGGTATAACTCCTAATATATACACATATAATCTGGTACTCTCTGGTTTCTGCAAGGATAGAGATGTCAAAATGATTAAAGGAATTCTTCAAGAAATGTCTGATGTGGGGGTGGAGATAGACAACGGTACATTAAATTTGATGAAAAGTTTCCTCTACAAATGGCACTGCTACCGTCCAGTATTTGAGCTTTTTGTGGAGTTGTGGGATTCTGGATTGCTGCCAAAGAAAATGTATGCTTTATTGACTGATGAACTTGGTCGTGGTCTTTTAGCTGATGATGCACCTAAAAAGTTCCAGAAGCTGGCATTGTAGGCTCAGATGAATTGTGCGGTTTGGCTGCTTCAGTAGGTTGACATAATGCCTGGGAGAGACTTGGCTTTGTAGTTTTCGCTGACTGCATAATTTCTTCTCCTCAGACAGCTGTGTCATTGTGTCATCCACTACATCTTAGCTCAGACCAGGGTTAAAGATTTTATTGAGATCTTGCAGTCTGAGGCTTGCAGCTGCAGGTCTTCTGAGGTTTCAAGTGAATTTCCAAAACTTTCACCGCTATAAGCTAAGAGGGAGCTGATTATAGGTAAGATTGCACTTTTCCTGTTTATGCATACGAGGTAGGATTACATTTGATAATTTGAATCGGTAACACCTTGTCTGCATGTAGGTAATTTAAAGTCATACATGATTCAGAATCTAATGTGATAAACAATTTAAAGTATTGTTCTTATGTTCTATTGGCATAACAATTAGGCTCATGATTCTTTATGGAAAAGTAGAATGGAGCTGAGTTCACTGGAAGTTTTTCTACTTTGGCTATAAAGGAGCTTCAGTAAAAGTATGTTCATCCATATGATAGAACCGGTTCACCCATTAGACTTGCACAAGATTCAGTCTGATCAACTTGGTTCGTCTAAAAGCTTACAATGGTATGTTACTTTGATTTATGTTTATGTTTGGTTTCGACCCCTTGATTTTGACATACTTTTCAGTATATTGGTTGCTGCCTACAGGTGCAGAGTAATAAAATTTTAAGGTCTGTGCAGAAGCTCTGCGCATTGGCAACAATACTGCAGTTGAACCTTATTGCAAAAATAATGGGAAGAAGACAGAAGATGAACTAATCATTTTACCTTCAATATGTGAATCATTGCGTGTTCGGTAAGTGCATTTACTGACAAACTGCTATTTCCTTTGAAGAGACTACACACACTTACTCTCTCTCTTTCTCTCTATCTCTCTGCTCTTTGTTCAGGGGGTTGCATTGTTATTTAGTCCATAGATCAAGAGATGGGCTTGCACAGTTCATGCAATAATCCAGCGTGACATTGTATTCCAGTTCTGTTGTATGACAATATGATACATTAATTTCTCTGACAGCCCCAAAGCGGCTTGGTTTCAAGATGTAAATACTTTATTGACTTCCCAAGCACATGCAGCAGAAGATGGGATGGTCATCTGAAATCCCATACGGCAGAATAGTTTGATCAAGTGGAGCATTATTGTTCAACTGGATGAACGGTGTCAATCCTGAAATGCGATATTCTGAGCTTGGAACAGATGATGTATGTTGTTGGCTGGCATTCTGTCATGAGAATTCGTGGTCGGCTCTCCGAATTCAGTATGGCGAAAATGATATGTTGGTCCATCTATTTGGAATTCGGCCTTACAACGGAGAGATGCAAATAAATTGATGTTGTTGGTCAATCGAAATACCCATCTAATATTTATCTAGCTTATATGATGTATGTATACATATTATTAATTATTAATTTTTCTTGTATTTATATATATATATATTTTTTAATTTAAATTTACCTATTCTTTCTTTCTTGTATTTACTATAATTCAATCATCTAAATTAGGAAAGACTTTGTTGTAAGGTAAATGTGATATTTTTTTGTTCTTCTGTTTCTTCCCTTGCTGGCCTGCTGCTAATTGACGACATATTCTACTAGTTGATTTATTTTTTGTCCAAGAAAACAATAATCATTAACGAGTAACAGTAGTGTCCTAATATTTAGGTAATTCCTCCAAAGAAAAAGGAATGTATTAATCAAATCGAATACATTTCAACTAAATATTTCTCCATTTAAGCAATGAAAAGAAATTTCTATGCACTACTAGTAGTGTAATCTCCAATTAACGTTACCATTGGCTATTGAAGAAGAAGGGAATGCCCAGAAATAATTTAAATCAAACTACTAGTATAATCAATACCGTATAATTACCCAAAAAAAAAAAAAGAATAATTACAAAAATTGCAAGAAAAAACAAAAGGAAAAATACAGTCCTCTTGTTTTCACCTATAAAGCATCATTTCTACCCACCCTTCCGTTTTTACTCCTCTCCTCCTCTTTTTGCTGCAGATCTGATCTCAGAAAAACTCCAATCGTTTCTTTTTCTCCTTTGCCCCAAAAGGAAATAAGAAAATGGCTTCCGCGGCCCCATCGCCCCGTGAGGAGAATGTGTACATGGCTAAGCTCGCCGAGCAGGCCGAACGCTACGAAGAAATGGTGGAATTCATGGAGAAAGTCTCCGCCTCGGTGGGCGAAGGCGACGAGCTCTCTGTGGAGGAGCGCAACCTCTTGTCGGTGGCCTACAAGAACGTGATCGGAGCCCGCCGAGCGTCCTGGCGGATCATATCGTCCATTGAGCAGAAAGAGGAGTCACGAGGCAATGCCGACCATGTGAATGCTATCAAGGACTATAGCGGGAAGATTGAGAAGGAGCTTTCGTCCATTTGTGATGGGATTTTGAAGCTTCTGGATGCTAAGTTGATTCCGGCAGCTGGCGCTGGTGATTCCAAGGTGTTTTATTTGAAGATGAAGGGGGATTATCATAGGTATTTGGCTGAGTTTAAGACTGCTTCTGAGAGGAAAGAGGCTGCTGAGAATACCCTTAATGCCTACAAGGCTGCCCAGGTATCTTTCGTTGAATGTTATTTGCTGCTTGGTTTTTGTGCTTCTTTTGTTAAAGGTATTCTGTGTTTGACGGGATGTTGATTCAATTTTTATTTATGTGTCCCTTTATTTTGTGGATTGATGAATTTGGTTTCTTGATTGTAAAACGTTCAAAGTTTTTATTTTTATTTTTCGTGAATATTCTGATAAAGCATTATATGGGGATTAGTCATCTTTCTGTTTAAGTTATATTTATAGGTGGTTATCCGTGAAGAAGAAAGTTTTTGTTGCGTCAAAGTGGAAATAGATTTTCTGGTCAATTGAGAAGGATGTTTGGATCAATCTTTTATATTATCATGCAAAGGCTGTGACAGAACATGCGCCAGGGTTTTTTTTTTTCCTTTTCCCTTTTCTGTCACAGCCTTTGCTGGCGTTTATCATTGTAAATATTTATTTTTGTTTGGAATTTTGGTCTTAGTTTGGCGGTATGTTAGGATTGAGTCTGGAAGCAATGACAAGGATATACAGATGCGAGCAAATTGTTGCTCCAATCATGATCCAGCCTCTAATTTTGGAGGGTCAAGTTTGAGTAGACTCGCCATTTTTATATATACTTTTCACTGGGGCTGTCACCATCTAATCTAGTAACTCATGATCAATAATCTATGTTGGTATGCTGCTCGGAGTTACAGGTGTTTTAGAGTGCTTTTAATAGCAGTGATCTGCTTTTCTCTGCCTCTACTCTTTTGTTTTTTTTCCTCAGCTTTTAATCGAAAATTCTTTTTTGCAGGATATTGCAATTGCTGAGTTGGCTCCTACACATCCAATCCGACTTGGGTTGGCTCTTAACTTCTCCGTGTTCTATTATGAAATTCTGAGTTCGCCTGATCGAGCATGCAATCTTGCAAAACAGGTGACAGTTGTGTGATTAGATATTTCCTATTTCAATTTAATTGTGGTTATTGTGTGTTAAGCATCTAACAAAGAGCCATCTTTTGGCACCGAATTTACCTTTTCTTTGGGATCATGAGAGGCGTCTTTTCATTGAATTTCACGGAAATGCAGTACATTTTTAGTCTTTTGCAGCACATAGTTTACATTAGTCATATAGCGACAGAGAAACTATGGACTTATTGATTGCTTGTAATTGGGTGCACGCCTGAAGTACAACTGAGCTGGTGGTCTGTTAGAATGCTTTTCTCTTAAAATTTTGATGAACTCATTTGTCTTTGGTGGCATAATGTGTTTAATTTTCATGAATCTCTTGTTCAACAGGCATTTGATGAAGCCATTGCGGAGTTGGACACCCTGGGAGAGGATTCATACAAGGATAGTACTCTCATCATGCAACTTCTCCGTGACAACCTGACCTTGTGGACATCAGACATGCAGGTAATGCTGCTTCCTCTCTTTTCCTGGCAGCTGTTTGATGCCCTTCCATGTCCATCTCTTGCATTGATTCCAGACATGTCCTAAATTTCCGTTTTCTTTTGATGACGCCTGCATTTTTTCACGTCACTAGGATGATGGAGCAGAGGAGATCAAAGAGACATCAAAGCGTGAAGATGAGCAGCAGTGAAATGAATGATTAAAACCACGGAATTTTTAATTTATTTGTTGTGGTTGAAGTAATTTTTTCTGAATGTTTTCTTCACGAGACATCCAGCCATTAATCTTTTAGAGGCACGAGTGAAAATTCTTCTTGAAATGCTCAAGATATTTCAGTCATCATGAATTATGATATCGATTAGATATATGAATTTCAAATGCCTTTGCATCGTAAGCAAAAGGCTTTCTAGCCATTGTTGCCCAGAAGCCTCTATCTGCCCTTACAGGTCCTTCTGAACAAAATCCTTTCGTCATGGATGTTTGCATGCGTGATGAGCTCTTTACCGTGCAATTGGCAGCATGATATGTCCTCCCCTCGAATGCCAGTTGTGGCGTGGCGTTTCTTTCGCCCATGGCATAGCAATAATAATCAGTTCCTTTTGTATGAATAAACCGTGATTAAGGCGGCATTGGCGAGCGAATTATATCGCGCTTGATTCGATCCCGGATCATCATTAAATCAGATGATTGACGTTTCTCGTCTGTATTAGAAAATTCAAGTATAAAAATCTCAACATGCATATGCGCAATCTAATATGCAATGTTGCCAATGAACACTTGTGTCTTGACACAATGGCAAACTTACCAAAGTCGCTAAGCGGAGCCAAAACCCACGTCATGATTCATGCATGCCCCAGATCATTTTTTCTTATGGTAACACGTACGTAGGGTGCCGTCGAGCCGAGATGCGCTCAAACTCAAAGGGTATAAAGTGCTATTCAAGTTCAAGCTCGAATGACTCAAGGAGCTGATGCTTGAGCTTGACTGAGAAAGTTGCAGAAATAATTGAGTTTAACTCGATAATGTTATCAAATAATGTCGAGTCTTATCAAACTCGAAAACTCAACTCAAACTCGAATATTAAGATCGAACAATGCCGAACTTGTATTAGTAATTTTGTGTGTGTGTAAATTATGATATTTAATATTTATTTTTTAATCATTTAATGCAATGCTCGATAGAGTTCGTCGAACGTGCGATTCTTGAACTCATTCAATAATACTTTCAAGTAGTCCAAATTCGATCAAAATGAATTCCAGTTGAGCTGTTAATCGAGTAGCTCGCGAGTTCAAGTTGAGCTACTCGCAAGCTACTTGGTTCATATCACCTTGAGTAATATGATAGTCAATTTGAGATTAATTGAATTACTATGTCAATTAGTATATAACCATTCATGTATGATAACTATTCTTACACAAACCCAACAGCGTATAACATCATTAGTATATAAAATATTAATCCAATAAAAACGAGTATACAAAACTGATAAATATGTCAATCATTCACATTCTTATAGTTTTCCATAATACATCATGCAGAACAATATTTGACGTGAAAGTCTAAATTTCATGATATTATTGGATGGGAGTGTTTTTCAAATACAATAAAAATTTTTAAAAAGTACTATAAAAGATAATCTAAAAATTAGTTTAAATTTTTTTAAATTTTAAAAAATATCTCAAAATATATTCTAGAAACTCTTTTACTCTTAAATATCCCAAAATATAACCTAAAAATTCTGCTACAACAAAATTTTTCAAAAACACCTCCAAAAACAGTTAATCCAAACGGAGCGTATGTTTTTTACTTTTTCAAATTTTCTGGAATTAATTCAGCACCCATCCACGAATTGCATGTTTTTTCCTTCAAACATTTAGGGTATTGCAGGTAAGTAGTGAGTATCATTTAGTAATTTTAAGGCAGCAATAAAGTGTGTGTAAAATTTTCTTGAAGGTCGAGTAATTTACTAGCTAATCTTATGATAGCCAATATATAAGTGGGAAAAAAAAAAGAAATATAATTGCTGTATCAGAAAGATTAAAAAAAAATAAAAGAAAGAGAGAGGGAGAGAGAAGAGAGAAGTAAGAGAGTGCATGCATTAGGTTGCATGACGGGCTCTTTTTCAAGTCTTTGATTTGATTAGTAGTTGTCGTAGACTCGTAGTGGTATTAGTTTCCACATTTCCCCATTTCCTATGCATTGATTAGTTAGCCTTTCTTTCTTGACGTTAAATCAATCAGCCAAGCCCCAATTTTCCCTCCTTCCCACCTTAATTACGATTAATTACTTTGAACGAATGAATCCAGAACGCAAATGGGCCTACCTAACTAACTAACTGACTTGCTCTACCTGACTTAAACGATAATTCGGTTGAGCGATCAATCCGATCATCATCGTCGTCGTCGTCGTCGTCTAAAATGTGGGTGTTTTACTTGATATCTCTGCCCTTGACCATGGGCATGGTGGCCTTCACTCTCCATTACTTCGCCGGCCCCGATGTTCCTCGCTACGTTCGCTTCACCGTTGGCTACGCCTGGTTTTGTTCGCTCTCCATCATCATCCTCGTCCCCGCCGACATCTGGGCCGTACGTCATTCCTTCTCTTTCTTCTGCGCCACCCCTTTTCCTTAGCAGGACTATTACTTCTTCTTCTTTTGTGTTTAATACAATTCATCGTCTTTTCCTGTTCTTTTTCCCCGTCACATTGCTTTAACTGCTCATGATTGCCCACAATGTTTATTTTTCCTTTTTCATCTTTAATGAAACTGCATTCGTCTGTTCTCTATACCAGTAATGTGTACTTTTCTATTCTGTACTGCTTGATTAATCTTGAAAATACTCAAATTCCCTCGTACCGTTTACCAAAATGCCAACGAGTTTGTTGATTTTTTGGTGGATGAGTTCGTGAAGCATTGGTTTGGTTACTTCTTACAGACCAAACATCAATTTGAGTCGAAAATACACATAAGCCTTGGAAGAAGAAATAAAAGAATAACAGACGGCAAATAAGTAAAATATTGCTTGGAAATGTAAGACAGCTCGAAATGTTATCATAATTGGTCATGTTAATGGTCTTTATTTACAGTTAAATGTCAACATCGCAAGGATTTAAACTTGATATAAGCTCAGGGGAGATGCATAAACGTGATTTCTCCAAAGATTTACATAAAGATGGGTAAAATTTAATCAAGCGCTTACGTCATTACCTTCCTCATTGTTCAAGCAGGCTGCTGTAGGTCACGACAAGAACGGAATTTCTTTCTTCTGGAGCTGGTCATATTGGAGTACATTTATACTCACGTGGTAAGCTAGCATGGCTTATATCCTCTTCGAAGAATGCAGTTTTTTTGCTGAAATTTTTTTAGGAATTAACAATCCTGTATTTTGGTAGCTTAATATTTAATCAAATGTTCTGGACAAAATACTTATCTTTGTTTAGAGTTAATATTGTGGTCAAACCAATTTTACTGTGGATATTCTGCAAGTTTTTGCAAGAAAAAAGAATTGGACATTTTCATAGTTTGTCTCTGCATGTGTAATTCCCTCTTGGACGGAAAAGAGTAGGTTGTTAGAACTTGATACCATGTCTACATTTGGAGTATTCAGAGGCTGTTCATTGAGCTCTAGGTGTTGCTACATCTCTATCTTCTTGATACCTGTACACCTGGTTCACTATTTTCCTTCTATTTCCATTGGTAAGAGTTGGGAATGAATCAATCTTGGCTAACGGTGTATTGCATTGTAGTTAAATAGCATGAGCAGGTTTACAATTTTCTGTGCTTCTGTTTATCTTTGTTTTTCTGTGGTTGTCTTGTATTGATTTATTGTTAGGGTCTTCTTCTGGAAGAGTTCCCAATGAAGGTGCACATATTCTCATAGATTTTGTATGAAACCATTTCTCTAAGCAGGGCTGTGGTGCCTATACTTCAGGGTTATGAAGATGCCGGGGACTTCACTGTTGCAGAAAGGTTGAAGACTAGTGCTCATGTAAACTTGGTTTACTACTTGTGTGTTGGCTCTATTGCACTTTGTGGAGTTATACTGCTTATTGTTCTGCACAAAAACTGGTTTGTCTCTTACTCCCACAATATAGAAATCAGTTAATTGAACGTTATGTGCTTGGTTCAAAAACTGTATATAGAGCAATAGACGGAGAGAGATGTAGGCAAACTATGTTCTTGGTGCTTCTCTAGTGTTTACTGCTTGGAATCTTTAGAAGAATGGGGATTGGTTCGGAATTTGTGCATTATCAATATCATTATCCTTTCAATCTTAGTGACTGAGCAACTATTGGTATGAGGGGAAAGTCATAGTTTTGACAATGGATCCTGGGAATTCTATGCCCCTTTTCACTTTTTAATGCAAGAATGTCTTCTTGATCTGAAATGAAGCACATGTATTTGCAATGCACGTGTCAGGATTGGGGTGCCCTTGTCAACTGCGATCATGAAGGCATCATGAATTATATTCATGTTCATGCTTATTTGCATTTGCATACCAGAATCGTGAATGGGTATGCAAAGGTAGTAGCATAGATGGTTTACAGAATTGTCTGTCTCCTACCTGGTTTTCTTCTTCCCCCTCTCTCCTTTCATAAGGGGAGAATAGCAGAGAAATGTGAAAGATAAAATAGATGAATGACACAAAAAAAAAGGATGTCTAGGAGTAAGTTATGCTGGCATAACTTAATCTAACTTCTAACACTTGTATCTTGGGTTCAGGTTTGTGATTTGATTGGAAAAGAATCACTTAGCTAGATAGTTTTTGCAGATTCTTGTGCTAATGAGCTATATTTTGCATCTACCTGAATTTGCCTGGTAGACTTGCGAGAGTATGCATGTCATCGTACTTATTACATGCATAGAATAACACACATGCATATAGTTCGTGTGATATGAACAACATGGTTCCATCTTTCCAAAATATTCCTTTAGCTTAGTTTCTCATATTTTGTTTGCTTACCAGTTGACAGTGGACATTCAAATTTATGAAGTTTCCTTAGTTTGTATGATTGTTTTACTTTTATGCAGGGGTGGAAGTATACGTGGTTTTGCTATGGCTTGCTCAAATACATTTGGCCTGGTTACTGGTGCTTTTCTTCTTGGTTTTGGTTTGATTGAAATACCAAGGGGCATTTGGAAAAACGCTGATTGGACCACTCGTCAAAAGTTTCTTTCTCACATAGTAGCTAAAATGGCTGTTAAACTTGATGATGCTCATCAAGATTTTTCAAATGCTATTGTAGTAAGTTCCATTCTTTGCAAATTCACCTAGTATTTGTTCTTATATTCACTTGGATGCAAATCATTTCAAGCTAAAGTTTCTGAATTTGAATTGCTATTATTTTTCCGTAGTAATAAAACTCCTATCTCAAAGTACGTAGAGAGAGAGAAGGCGGGGGGGGGGGGGGGGGAGGGAATGAGAGAAGATTGAACAGAAATGAATTGCTTGGGTGTGAAAATTTCTCCTGGACTCTATGGTGATATTTAATACTGTGGTTATTCGTTACACTAGGTTGCCCAAGCAACATCAAGGCAGATGTCGAAGCGTGATCCTTTGAGACCTTATATGAGTGTTATCGATAAAATGTTGGCTCAGATGGTAGGGAGTAAGCTTATTCTGCCTGTGTTTTCTGTTTTGTGCTTTGTATCCAACTGCTTATGTACTCTGCTTCTTTATCTCCCAGTTGTTACTAATTTTTAAATAACCAAATGATTGACAGCTCACTGAAGATTCTTCTTTCAAACCCCAAGGTGGAAGGTTAGGTGAAAATGATATGGACTATGACACTGATGAAAAAACAATGGCAGCACTAAGGCGTCAACTAAAGAAAGCACGAGAGCAATATTACAGATATAAGAGGTATATTTTATCAAACAGAAATAATTATCATGATTGCCTCTGGAATTTTGTTCAATTCCAGATGTTGCTTTGTTGTTCTATGGATGGGCATCTTCATGTCACTTTACTTTTTTCACAAAATGTAGTATTTGTATAGTCCTTGGCACCTATTGTAGTTTGAGGTAGGATTGTTTTTAGTTGTTGATCAAGATACTCTAGATTTCATAAGTATTTTGCTCCATTATTCTCATCTGGTAATAGTTTCTTGATATTTGTTAGAGCCTGTTTTACAATTTTTCTTCCATTTTGAACTTCCATGGTTTTTTGGTTTGGAAGGAATCGGACACCGACGAAGAAAATTGGACAATGTGATACATCTTTACATAGAAGCTCTACTTAGAGAGTTAGAAATTTACCTTGAGATTTGTTATCATATGATATCTTGGCAACAACTTGTCTTTTTTCACTTAAGAGAATTAGAACTTTTACATAATTTTCAAAAGCCAGTGCACTTCATACTTGACATTAATGAATTGTAAGTTAACTTTTTCTTTTGTATGAGTAAACACAGTAGAAAGCATGTTATTCATGTTTTACTTGAGCTGTGAGAAACTTAACCTGGGCAAAACTCTAAAATGCTTTCATTTTTAGAGTTTGACTTTATATAAACATCTACATTTGATAATTTCCTCCATTCTTTTACACTGCATTGGTGACAGACCTAATATATGTTTTCTTGCTCTAATACAGTGAATATATGAAATACGTCACAGAAGCCCTTGAGCTGGAAGATACTATAAAGAATTATGAGCATCACACTGCTACTGGATGGTTTGCTCTTGCTCCAGGACTTTTCCCTTATGTCATAAAATGTCTAGCCATATATATGTCTGCTGAGTTTCTATGCTACCTTTGCCAAAAGTTAGCAATTGCTATTTATATTCTTGTACTATTCTGTATCCAGTAGAAGATCCATTCATGCTTCATACTTTTTAACTTGACTGTTTCAGCTAACAAGGTGATCTAAGGTTACAGAACTTTTTATTTGATGTTTTAGGTAGACCTGAAGAAAAGGAAATGAAAATAGGAAAAGTAAGAAGATAAGTTTTAAAGCTGTCATATGTGAAAGGCAGCTCGAAGTTCAATTCTGTTTTGAGATGTTGGGTGGCTGTAAATCGGAAATACTTCCGGCGAAGTTTGTGCACCCTGTCATGTTGCAACTTTGTTTGTGAGTTAAGGAGCTTAGGAATGACTTACTGTGAGGCAGGCAGGCTTGGGTGTTACCAGGAGCTAAGCAGTTGGTGTACAGATCTTTTTTGAGAAATTGCAGCAGAAGAAGAATCCAGGAGTTAATATGAAGAGGATCTTGTTAATAACAGCAGATCATAGTATTTTCTAATCGCTTAACCTAGTAGAGCTGAGAAAAAATAACACAGAAATTTACTGAAAATTGAAGTGAGGGGTGACTCTTGACAGATTGCTAAAGTTTACCAGTTTCAAACCTGGAGGTTCCTAGTTCAGTATATGGCATCACATCCATAGAAATCATCGGATTACGCTGTGCTTAATCCCGCTTGGGGGGTGGGGGGGGGGAAGGTTTGGTCATTTTTTGCATCAAGATGGCTTATATGCATTTGCCTTTTTATCTGATCACTTTTATGAGTCAAACAGTTGAAAGCTTTTGAACCTTTTTCGTCATTCTTTTAACCCTTTGAATTTTTTTAAAATGATCATATTTTCCCCTTTTTTAACACGAATTGTCATTGCTGCCCAGACTTGCAGTTAAACGTTCTTTTTGTGTGTGTAGTCCTCTGCTCCTGACTACTGCATATTAAGTTTCACTTTGAATGTTTGTGCCAAGTTTATCTAACTTAAAAGTTTTTGTACTTCTGCAGGAGATATATTTCGAGCTTTAGGGCTGAAAGAAGTGGCAAACTAGGGTCTGTTCTTGATGTGATTGGTACATTTTAGACTTTTAAGTTTCACTTTTGTTCTAGATCCCCATCATACTCCAATTAACTTGCATCCTTCCCTTGGTCAAAACGAGGTGAAATAGAAGAATAAAAATGTAAGCTTATTATGCTTAAGAACATGTAATGTGAAGGTAATTCAAAATGCTTTCATTTGGGCATATATTTGCGTTTTTGGGACAAGGTGAGGTCAATAGTATTTTTGTGGACCAATTTGGTTTCTTATGTTATGCTAGACAAACATATGCACAAAGCTGTTTTTCCTATGGTTCCGCTATCTCTTTTAATAATATATGATATTAATTTTCATAAACTTGGCCTGGTTTTGTACTTAGGTTGAAATTTTCATAGACTGACTTTTCATTATTATAATAATTTTTGTAGAGCTGGTCTGGCGCTGCATACTAAGAAAGCAGCTTGAGAAATTTTTGGCTGTAATATTGGGTTCCATATCAGCCGCGATTCTCCTAGCCGAGGCAACTATTCTGCCCAATGGTGTTGATTTATCTCTTTTCTCTATCCTGATAAATGCTGTAGAAAAGCATGAGGTGCTCGTGCAGGTAGAGTTTCAATTTCAATACCAGTTTGTTTGATAGGTAAAGCTTTTCCATTGATAAAGAGTAAACTTCTGGTCCCAAATGATAATATTCATCATTGACATTTGAAATTTTAGACTTGAAACCAAAAAAATTCAATTTAAAAGTGATCATGGGAACTAGTTAGTTCTTGAAGAATATCTGGTCATACTGGTTGTGTGTTTGCAGTTCAATGCTAGAAAGCGGGGATGGTTGGAATAGAGTATGGGAACAGTGAAGGTGGGAGATTGTGTAATGATTAGATTTACCAGGCACGTTGAGAGGTTTAAGTCTAAAGCTACGTGGTTTGGGACTAGGAGTTGGTTGATTGTCTGGAAAAACTGAGCCTCAATAGCTATCACGAGAGCATGTGGTCCATAGTTTAAATTCACTCGTGGGGATTGAGTACCTTCTCCCGAATGCTCTCCATTCACTTGTCTCTTCATTATTTTCAAAGGTTTAGTTACTTTTGCTGATTATTTGCCCACTTGGAATGAAGGACATGCTGGGAAGATAAATTTATCATATAAAAGTGTCTTCCTTCTGTTTCCACATACTTTAGTTGCTTGGAATTGAAACTTATACAGATGTCATTTAACTTAGTTTCTTTCAATGTTACTCTCAAGGGTATAGATTGATGATGCATGATTAATTTATGATAGAAATAGCTTCATTGCGTCAGAGGGCCCTGATTTGTACTTATGCACTCTGTTATACTCCAGCAGCTGGAGATTAGTCCAAATCATAATGGTCTGTATAATATTTGTCAATGAATCAAAAATTGGCTTGCAGTTTATTACTTTAAAGCCTTTTTCCTTGCTTACAAATAGGCCTTCTTATTATCTAATCAATTATTACTTTTTCTCCTATTTTACATACTAATATTATTGATTTACACTGTATTTGTTTTTTCTTCTCTTATTATTTTGCATCTTGTTTTGTTGCAGGTTGCTGCTTTTGTTCCTTTAATGTACATGTGTATATGCACATACTACTCCTTGTTCAAAATTGGAATGTTGACATTTTACTCCCTGACACCAAGGCAAACAAGTTCAGTCAGTCTGCTCATGATATGCTCGTTAGTTTCTTCTACCTGTCTTCTCCCTCCCTCTTTCTCTTTTAAATCCTGTTTGCGCATCATGAATGCAGTGTAAGTGTTTATGCTTTGAATTTAATCTCAGTTATTTAAAATTTCACTAGGATGGTTGCTCGGTATGCACCACCAATTTCTTATAACTTCCTCAACCTTATTCATCTTAACAACGGTGCTAAGACCATTTTTGAAAAGGTAAAGTTATTTCTTGCTCTTATTCTTATGATCAATGTTGTTTATTGCATTTTCCATGCGGGATGATGAATTATAAATTGGGATTGCAATGAGAGATTAGCATCCTAAATGAATTCTTCAAATGCTGAGAATATTGGATAAGTATGTTGGTTGTCATGATGCAATTATAAAAATCAACTGGAAGGCATGGAGTTTGCTTATGTTCTTCCTCTTTCAGTTTTGGCTGATGTAAGTTTTAATGATCTCTTTTCATTTGCAGAGGATGGGGAACATAGATGATGCTGTCCCTTTCTTTGGCAAAGGTTTCAATAAGATTTATCCACTTATAATGGTCATATACACCATACTGATAGCAGGCAACTTTTTCGATCGTGTCCTTGATTATGTTGGCAACTGGAAGATATTCAGATTTCAGAGTGAGCAAGCTGATGATTTAGATGGATTTGATCCCTCTGGATTAATTATATTGCAGAAAGGTGGGTGAAAAGGATCTCTCCGTTTTAACCTTGTATTGCCAATGATTAACCTCTATTTCTCTTTGCTGCAACCAAATGGATTAAAGAAATATGAAAAAAAAAAAAAAAAACTTGAAGCCAATTTCTGTCAACCAAAAAAAAAAAATGGTTAGATAGATTATCAGAAAATTTCTGGGAAAATTTGTTTACCCGGCTAAAGAGCACAAGATGCTTTTTTCAGTCAAGCCTATTGGAATGATCTGATGCAGTTTCTAATGTTTTATTCAGAGCGATCTTGGCTTGAACAAGGTTACAAAGTTGGTGAGCTTGTCATTCCGTTGGCTAGAAATTTCAGTACCACAAGTTTGGACCTGGAGTCTGGCACCAATAAAGTGGTATGCCTTTTCGACATAAGTTAACCTGACATATCCTCAAAATGTCACAAAAGTTTTCCTTGCATTGTGCTGTTTGCTACATTCTCCGAGAATTCAAGTGTCATTAATCAGTAATTTAATGGGCCATTTTAAATATCTAATCATGCTGCCCAAAATTTCTAGGCATAATGTGTGTCGACTATTTGCTCATGTTGAACACTCATGGTTGAGACTACTTGAACCCCCCGCCCCCCTTCCCGGGGCCCCTCTCCACCCCCAAAAAGGAGAACCTGTCACCCACCAGGAAATAAAATCCCTCAGTGAAACACAAGATGACTGCTGGAAGGAATTGTAATTGTGTTGTTAAATTTGGAGCTTGCACATCTGAGGTTATGGTTTCGAATTCTTTATTTTCCATCAGATTTGTGGCGATGTTGGTTTACTTTGAGATTAAATTCTAATGGAGCTCTAACCACCAACTTAGCTAGATGTGTTGAGCTAGTTTCACCAATGTCTAAACGGGATACAAATTATATGTTTTGGAATCTCTGCCTCGGTTGTCATATGACAGTTGCATCAAATGTTTTTCTGTTTAGTTCAGATCAAGGAAATTATTGATGGAATCACCCACATTTTCCTTTCATCATCCTTCTTCTTCTTTAATTGAGTACACAATGACGTATTGCTTTTTTAGTGTACCTAACAATGGTTTGGCATATGAAAAGGTTAACCAAGGGACAAAAGCATCAGCCAGCTTGAGGGAAGAGGAGAAGAGCAGTTATTCAAGGCCTCTCGACTTGGAGGCACAAAATTACACAAGCAGAGAAAGCATTAGCAGAAAGTACGCTGCCATAAGAGCGCAAGATATCAAGCAAGAAAGAGACTTGAGCTTGAAAGGAGACATCCACTCTACTCCTCCACATGATGCAGAAAATTCGCTGACTTCAAAAGCTGAACCATCTTCTGGTTTATCCTCTACCTGGCAATCAGTGAAGATGGGTTTTCGCCAATTCAAGTCTAACATTGAGGCAAAGAAGTTCATTCCTTTACGGCAAGTTCAAGATACTAAACACTTTCGCGATTCCTCCTCTGAATCCCTGGATGAAATATTTGAGAGAATCAAGCGACCTACTTTAGACCATAGGAATCATGACATTGATGATGATGACGATCTTGATGATTGTGGAACTCACATCAGAAGGCATGGGCCGAGCATATGATATTGCGGACTCCCTATAAGAAGAGCCTATTGATACTTTTGTGAGAAGAGATAGTAAGGACATACGCTTAGATAATTTTTGTTGCAGAGCAGATCTCAGAGGAAATTTTGGTGGGTTCTGAATGCCCCCAGTTGCAAATTTTGGCATTGGATGATCCACAACACAGGTAGAGGAGTAATGTCATGCATATACTGTAAAGAAAGTAAACAATTTGTATCATATGCCAGATACTACAGCCATATGAATTTGATAGAGCTGCAAAACACTTTTGTGCAACATTTAGTACACTTGCAACTCCATCCGGTGCTATTGAGGCTAAAATCCTGTAAATGACGAAGCACAAAATGGGTTGATGCCATTTTCATGTTTTCCTTTTTTTTTATTTTTTGGATATTTCCCTTCTTTATATGTGCTGCATTTTTTTTCCCCTGCTGAAATGCATTGATGCCAAAATTTCCATCCTTCACTAGGATCTTCTTTTTCGATTTCAATCAGATCAAGTTCTTCTGCAATTAGAGTGGTGATTGGAGGGAACAATTCATGATGGTAGATGGAGCGTACTTAAATTGGATGGTTAGGATTGATTTGTGGGCACAAATTTCAACAAATAATAATAAAAATAATTGTGTGTGTGTGTGTTTTTTTTTAATGTTTGTTGTCTTATTTATCCACAGTGGAATAACTATAGTTGAGGTGGATATGGAAAATTAAGGAGTGGTAAAAGCCGTTGGTGAGCCTTTGGCAATAGTCTTGGTGTTTTCCCTCCCCCGTTCCCTCTATCCCATATCGATTGAGAGTGGTATGTGTACTACTTAAGGTCCTCAGTGTGGCCTGAGAGTCAGCATTCCGTTCCCTCTATCCCATATCGATTGAGAGTGGTATGTGTACTACTTAAGGTCCTCAGTATGGCCTGAGAGTCAGCATGCCTTTTGGATTGGGCTGTGAGTTTCTCTTAGGTAGTGTGCGTATGTTTATTCCCGGTTGGGGGGAGGGGGGAAACTATATAGTTCGTTGCCCAAATTCCACAGAGATTGGGCCGTTCAACCCACAAAACATTTTTGTTTTAACTCCACCCCAATGCCGCTACTGATTAGCCCAAACGTCCCATCCCGCCAAAGCTGCAGAACTAACCAACCTTTTCCCGCCTCTTCTGTCTCTCCCTCTGGGCAGGCAGTGGCAGTGGCAGTGGCCACTCCCTCCTCACATCATCAGTCTCTTTCCTTCCTCTCCCATCCATTTTGTTCAAATCCCCAGACATCCCTACACTACACCACACGCTCGCTCGCTGTAGGAGGGAGGGAGGGAGATAGTGCCTTGACCATATGGACAACAGCAATGGGATGGCCAAAGAACTGGCTGGTTTCTTGATAAAACATTATACCGAGCAGCTGCACTCCATCATTCTCTCTCCTGATCCACGCCTTCACTATCCTCTACTTGTTGAGTATGCTACTGCATTAAATTTTTCGTCGTAATATTCAAATTCTATGAGGATTTGGTTTCATAGTCTTTCTGATATATAACTTGCTTTTTTTAAAAAAAAATTTCTCGGATAGTTTTGCAGAGCTACTAGATGACAACCCAACCCTTGCTCATCTTCTTTTCTCCCATCCCGCTGAATATTTACTCGTTTTTGACGAAGCTGCTATCTGGGCTCAGGTATTGTCCCTCGTTGCATATATAATGCGTGTGTAATATGGAATTACCATCGAACTTCTGATGGGTTCTACCGAGTTTGTCTAGAGAGTGATAATTGAGGATTTGAAGGAATTGAGTAGTGCAGGAGTTTGTGCGTGTTTTTGGGCGTAGTTGTGCATTTTTTATGAGTCTTAGTTCGGATGATGACATGGTATAGAAAGTGATAGTTGAGATTCGAAGAAATGAATTGCTGCAAATGTGTGTTTTTTGGGCCTCGTTGGGTATTTTCTGATGGATTTAATTGGGATGCTGTAGAAAGTGATATTTAAGGATTTGAAGCAATGGGACAATGCAAGTGTGAAGGATTATGTTCATGTTCGAATTAATGTCAGTGGTTCTCCTCTCGAATGCCCTGGTTGGATTTTTATCCTTGTAGATATTTTTATCTTTTGTTTATTTTTCTGTTGCTTTCCTGACTTTCTGAGATTTGTCTTAGAAACTTTTCCAAGTATTGGACGAGTGAGAGTGAAACACCGTGGGATACTTCTCACCCTTAAAGGGACTGTAATTAGGTCTGGAGCAATTAAGATGATTGAAGGAGAAAAGATTTATGAGTGTCGCAATTGTAAACACAGGTCGGTCTCGATTTGCTTTAGCTCTTAAATTGTTTCTTCCATAAAGTTTAAGGTGCAATTAGTGGATGTTATCTTTATAATACATAGAAGGAGTTGATAAATTCACTCACATTAAGACATCTCTCTGCAATCCTGTATTCGCCTTACCAGAAAAGCATACAGAAACTTTAAATTATGGTTAAGTTGACTGGATATCTATGAGCTTGTAATTTTGCTTCAAGATTGTCATTTGCCGAAGTATTTTAGAAGAACTACTTTGAAAATCTGAAAGCCTAAATACTAGCTGATTGACCTGTTTTTCTAAAGGTGAAGAATATATTTTCTTGTTCTGTATTCTTGATATTAGTAGAAAGCGCTTATATTTCTGAGTCAATGTTTCAGTGGTTACCTAATAAGTTCCATGTGCAGGTTCAAAGTTTATCCTGAGGTGGAAACTAGAAATGTAATTCCCAAGCCGACCATCTGTCCCTCTCAGGTTTGTTCTTTAGTCATTCAATTCACATCTTTTTTAAGTGCCTTGTTCAAGTAGCTACTATTCCCTTGCTCTTTTCAGTTTTCTGTTTGTTTATTGGGTTAACCTATATTACAGTTCATAGAATATTGGACTTCATTGTTCATACTTTTCAAAACCGAGTATATATGTCAGAAATTTAAGCCTGTTAATCTTTTACACTTTTCCTGCATTTATTTTGGCAAAGACTAAGCCCATCATTCCTATAACAGAGCTCTAAGTTTTGTGAAAGCACAAGGTTTAATCTTATAGAAGACAACAAGATATGTCACGATTACCAAGAGATTAAAATCCAAGAGAACGCTCAAGTATTAGGTGTTGGGGCTATTCCTCGTTCAATTCCAGTCATTTTGAAGGATGATCTAGTTGACACGGTGAAAGCTGGAGGTAGTGCATTTCAAAGTGCTTGTCTATGAAGTTTTAATTATTTATTTATTTTTGTAGTCCAACTTTCATTTCTTGGCCCCATGTAACTGTTTTCTTATATCTTGCTGAAAGTTATTGCCCTGATTGAGTTCACACCATTAGCAAAATATTTTGGTTCAATTCTCTTAAGAAAGCTTTTTTCCCTTTTAACTTTGGCGACTTTGTTTTATTTATCTTATTTCCTTGTTTATCCATATTAATCTTTTGTCTAACCAAATAAAGCTATTTGAGGCTGTCATTACTTTTAGTGATTGACATTCAGAAAGCAAGAATAAAGAGGATTAGAATTTTGTAGCATTTAATTAAGTGTCATAGGGTATACTCCACTTGATGCTAAGAGCAGCTAGGGCATCTGACCATCTTGGCCTCAGCGTAATTCTGTTATCCCAGTTGAAGTAGATTAAATTGTATGCTTAACTAATCTGTTCAAGATTGAAGCCGTATACTCGAAGACTATGAGCAAAATTTTTGGCTGTCAAAATTTAAGAGCTCAAGATGACGGGGTTTGGGACAAATCAGAAGCTTCTTTCCATGTGGTAATGCTGATTGTCTTCTCCAACTGAGTATTTGGTCGACCACAATGCTCATAAGAGGAGGTAGAACATAAATAGCCAGGAGAAGGTGTTGCAGGGGTTAAAATCCAATTGAGGAACCTTGCTGTTACCAGCAGTTTGAAATGAAACCGTTGAGCAATCAGTTCTTATATGAAATTAAAGAAAATGAAACATCTAGAGTGCGAATGAGACATGAAGGCCTAAATGGATATGACACTGAAGAATCAAAGAAAAGGAAACATCTTGAGTGTGTCAACAGGATGGGACATGGAGATTTAGCCTGTAAGATATTCAAGAACCCCCACTAACAGTTATAAGGTTGGCAGTTTTACAAAATTGGTAGAACTCAAGAAGGAAAAAATAGAACAGGTTGAAAGAGAAGTCAGGCCAAAAGAGAAGAGATGCATTAATCTTTACTACCATGGGAAGTGTCATTTTTATGAATGAAGCATATGTTCAGAAGCAATTCGAACGAAACCCATCTTGGCAGCTTTTAATTCATACACAGGGTATTTTTGTAAATAGTTTGTTAGGGTTGTACTCCTATAAATACTAGTTGGTCACTCATAATATGTGACTAGATGTTTTCCTCCCAAGATACCTGTTAACATGGTATCAGAGCAAAAGTCCTAGGGTTAGGGTTAAACATCTAGCAAAAGTTTTGGTCATCGCGACTGTTCACGCGATACTGTTCACCGCGACTGTTCAAGCGGGGGCACTGTTCATAGGGTACTGTTCACGTCGCTGTTCACCGCACTGTTCACGCGGCGCTGTTCGCTGTTCTTTACACTGTTCACACGTCACTGTCATCTTGAGTTTGATGTGCCATTTGCCATGGTTGAAAGGTTTGTTAATGCGGTTACCAATGACCACATTGAATCGAGTTTTTCAGCACATGGGTCCCAGAAGACTGTTACTATATCTGAGGAGGATTATGTTAAATTCCTACAGTACCAAGTTACAAATCACGCATCTCTTCCCTCTGCTTCTTTAGCACAAAAAGGTAATGACTCATGGATTATTGACTCCGGGGCTACTGATCATATGTCAGGTACCTCTAAAATTTTTTCTAATTTTCAAGAGTCTACTCCATATCCTCATGTTACTTTAGCTGATGGATCTACCACTAAAGTTAAAGGACTAGGCACTGTAGAAATTAATCCATCACTTCCGCTGTCTTCTGTTCTTTACGTACCCAATTTGCCCTTTAATCTAATGTCTGTTAGTAAGCTCACTAAATTTCTACAGTGTACAGTTACTTTTTCTCCTGATTCGGTTGTCATTCAGGATTTGAAGACAAAGAGGACGATTGGTGGAGGGCATGAGCATAATGGTCTTTATTTTCTCAACTTCAATGGTCCGATAGCATGTCCTGCTACTGTTTCTCCTCTTGAAATTCACTGTCGTTTAGGTCATCCGTCTTTACAAAATTTGAAAAAGTTGGTTCCTACTTTGAGTCAATTATCTTCGTTAGAGTGTGAGTCTTGTCAGTTAGGAAAGCATCATCGTGTTTCTTTTGCTCCTAGAGTCAATAAACGGGTTTCTGAACCGTTTTTGTTAGTTCATTCTGATGTTTGGGGTCCTAGTCGAGTCACTTCAAAGTTAGGTTTTAAATATTTTGTAATCTTTGTTGATGATTTTTCAAGAGTTACATGGCTTTATTTAATGAAAGATCGTTCAGAACTATGATATATTCCATTTTTTGTGCATTTGTTGCAGAAATAAAGAATCAATTTGGTGTGCCGGTACGTATACTTCGCAGTGATAATGCGAAAGAATATTTTTCCACTCCTTTTAATACCTTTATGAGTAAGTCTGGTATTATTCATCAGTTCTCTTGTCCTCACACTCCACAACAGAATGGAGTTGCTGAAAGAAAAATTGGACATATAATCGAAATTGCTCGAACAGTGTTGTTGCACATGAATGTGCCCAAACAATTTTGGAGTGATGCAGTTCTAACTGCATGTTATTTAATTAATCGCATGCCATCTAATATTCTTGGAGGTCAATTACCTCACTCCATTCTTTTTCCTCATGAACCTGTGTTTAAATTACCTCCTCGTATTTTTGGATGTGTGTGCTTTGTTCATCAGCTTACTCCCGGGGTGGATAAATTGGATTCTCGTGCCATTAAGTGTATTTTCTTAGGATACGCACGAGCGCAAAAAGGGTATAGATGTTACAGTCCAGTTTTAAATCGATTTTTTACTTGTGCTGATGTTACTTTCTTTGAATCCACTCCATATTTTATCAAACAAAGTACGCCTTGTGAGTTAGACCAGTGTCCCTCTTTTTCCTCTCCTGTTTTACCAGTCCCTTCCCCTTTATTACCTGAGTCATCTAGTCCACCAGATTCCATAGCTCGATTATCTCGTCCTCATCTTCAAGTTTACTCTCGTCGTTCCATGGTTGAGAAAGTTCCTGATATGCCACGCACTTCACCAATTAACTCTCAATCTTCAAATTCAGGTATGACGCCCTCCTGTGAGTTAGATCTTCCTATTGCTTTACGCAAAGAGACATTGTACTTCCTATCCTATTTCTAATTTTGTTTCTTATTCTCGTCTCTCTATGTCATATTCTTCTTTTATTGCTTCCCTTGATTCTATCTCCATTCCTAAGTCTATTACCTATGCTCTTAATCATCCTGGTTGGAGATTAGCTATGCAAGAAGAGATGTCTGCTTTGGAACAAAATGGTACTTGGGATCTTGTCCCTCGTCCTTCAGGTAAGCCTGTTGTTGGTTGTAAATGGGTGTACACTATAAAAGTGCAGCCTAATGGTTCTATTGATAGATTGAAGGCTCGGCTGGTAGCTAGAGGATTTACTCAGGTGTATGGAGTAGATTACTTAGAAACATTTTCTCCTGTTGCAAAGATTACCTCTGTTCGTCTTCTTATCTCTTTGGCAGCAACTTATAATTGGCCATTGCATCAGTTGGATGTGAAAAATGCATTTCTGCATGGAGATTTGAAAGAAGAGGTATATATGGAACAACCTCCTGGATTTGTTGTTCAGGGGGAGAATCCGCGGTTGGTTTGTCGTTTGAAAAAATCCTTATATGGATTGAAACAGTCTCCGAGGGCTTGGTTTGGCCGGTTTAGTAGTGTTGTCATGGAGTTCGGTCTGACAAGATGTGGAGTAGATCACTCTGTATTTTATCGGCATTCTAATGCTGGTAAAATTTTATTAGTTGTTTATATGGATGATATTGTGATTACAGGTGATGATGTTGTGGGAATCCAGAAACTTAAATCCAATCTGCAGGCAAACTTTCAGACAAAGGATTTAGGTCATCTACAGTATTTTCTGGGTATTGAGGTAGCTCGGTCTAAATATGGGATTTATTTATGTCAAAGGAAATATGTACTCGATATGTTGAGTGAAGTTGGGATGTTAGGTTGCCGACCTGTGGATACTCCTATGGATCCCAATGTGAAATTAGCAAGAGATCAAGGTGCATTACTTGATGATCCTAAGCAATATCGAAGACTTGTGGGTAAATTAAATTATCTCACTGTAACGAGACCTGACATTTCGTTTGCAGTGAGTGTTGTGAGTCAATTTCTTGATACCCCTCGTACTAGTCATTGGGATGCTGTTGTACGGATTCTCAGATATCTTAAGAGTGCTCCTGGAAAAGGGTTGCTGTATCAAAATCATGGACACACTGATATTGAAGGATATAATGATGCAGATTGGGCTGGTTCTGCCTCAGATCGAAGATCGACCACAGGATATTGTGTGTTTGTTGGTGGTAATTTAGTGTCGTGGAAGAGTAAGAAGCAAACAGTTGTATCCAGATCAAGTGCAGAATCTGAATACCGCGCTATGGCTCACACTGTGTGTGAGTTGGTTTGGTTGAAGAGCATATTACTTGAACTTGGGTTTGAGCATAAACAGCCTATGAATTTAGTGTGTGATAATCAGGCGGCTGTTCATATTGCGTCTAATCCAGTGTTTCATGAGAGGACAAAACATATTGAAGTTGATTGTCATTTCATTCGAGAGAAATTGCTTGACGGAGTCATCAAGACATCTCATGTACCGTCTGTAGATCAATTGGCTGATGTGTTTACCAAGAGCTTAGGGGGCTCTAGGGTGAAATACCTTTGTAACAAGTTGGGTGCTTATGATATATATGCTCCAACTTGAGGGGGAGTGTTAAGAGAATATAAGTATTCTTGTAGATAATAAATTAGTAAGGGTATTTTTGTAAATAGTTTGTTAGGGTTGTACTCCTATAAATACTAGTTGGTCACTCATAATATGTGACTAGATGTTTTCCTCCCAAGATACCTGTTAACAGTTTGGTTATTCCGTTAATACATCTGTGTGGTGCTTCTGGTGTAGAGAAATCAGTTGCATAAATGTTTTGATCTTCACTTAGAGCTTTTGCCTTACAAGTATATGATGACTATGCAGTTTTAATACCAGAGAAATATGTCATGGGAATATGGGAATTTGACATCTTTTTATTTCCTGGTTATGCTGTCATATGTACATTAAGTGCACATTTGTGTTGTGGTTATGTAACTGATCTGCGTAAGTTTGATTTCAGATGATGTGATTGTCACTGGAGTATTGACGGCAAAATGGTCACCTGATGTAAAGGATGTCCGCTGTGACCTTGATCCTATCTTAGTTGCAAACTACGTAAGGTACTTGTGGTTCTGTTCCTTGTTTAATTCAACTTTCAGATAGCTTTTCATATTTTTGTCATGATTAGAGAATCATCTGTTTCTATCTAATCAAACTTTATTGGAACTACTAGTTTTATCACTTTCTGCTGTAAATGCTATATTTCTTTACTTTCTGGGGTAACCTAATGAACCAGTTATGTTTTAGACATTAAAGAAACAAATTGACAACTGTTCAAAAGTTTAAGATATTAAGTGACAGGTAACTATTATGTCATTAATGTCAAATGCTACAATTGACTCTCTATATGGGCTTTGTTTGGTAAAAGATGCATCCATGTTTGGTTATTTTAGGCAATGAAATTTTTGTCAACTATCTTTAGTAAAAGAAATCGCAGGAGGTTATAATTTTAGAAAGTGCTAAATACAGGAGTTTAAGGAGAACATCTTGAATTATTAGTAGCATGCTGAGTCCCATGAAGCTCAAGATTTTTTAGGAGATAATACAGTGGCGTCCTCAAATTCAACAATCAAGTTTCTGGCTGTTACCTGTGCATTAGTATTTGACTATTAATGCTCTTTTACTTTTAGATTTCCATTGTTAAGTAGTGTAAGTAAGCATGCTAAATAGTTAGTAAATTGATGGTATTGTTCAATATAGTTGTCAAGGTACCTTGCTAAAAATCTTGACCAGTTACATATTATCTATTGGAGGATTCTGTGGTTTTCCAACTTAAAGCAACTCCGTTTTCAATGAACATCTGTTTATACTTTCTTTTTCTTCTCTTAATCGACTACTTTTCTTTACAGGAGAATGAATGAAGTCAAGTCAGGGATAGATATCCCAGATGATGTCATTATGAAATTCAAACAGTTCTGGCTAGATTTTAAAAATGCCCCATTAAAAGGTAATGATATGTACCTGTCATTTGGTCTACATACAATATGTAAACTTTTTGTCAACTGTCTCTGGACTTGTAAATTTTCCCAGGTAGGAATGCCATTCTACGCGGTATCTGCCCACAAGTTTTCGGGCTCTTCACTGTAAAGCTTGCAGGTACTTTCTACCAGAGAACTCACTGTAAGAGATCTCACTGTAAATGATACAGCAGGAGAGTGCATACCTTCTTGTGTAAATGGTGTATTTATATTTATAGATGATTTTATTTATATTTTGAATGCAGTGGCTCTGACACTAATTGGAGGTGTCCAACATGTTGATGCTTCTGGGACGAAAGTCCGCGGAGAGTCTCATTTGCTTCTTGTGGGAGATCCTGGTAATTACTTGGAAACCATTCCTCGCTGACACTTTTACTTTGTAGTTTCTTCTTTAACAGCAAGACCTACTTCAACAAGTGGTCAGCTTGTTTCACTGTATTATTGAGGTCCCTTTGGATTGACTCCATACGTTTGCATCCTATCAGTGGACCCAGGTTTTCTAGTAGTATAAGACAATGGTTTTATCTAAAGTGATTATTATGTCTACTTTTATGCTGAAATAGAGAATATTTGGATGCATAATTTACGTTTTGAGTTCTAAAATTGCTATAACTGATTAGATACGTCCCTCAATTTGAACCATCAGGCACTGGGAAATCTCAGTTCTTAAAATTTGCTGCAAAGTTAAGCAACAGATCTGTAATTACTACTGGGTTGGGAAGCACAAGTGCTGGATTGACTGTTACTGCAGTCAAGGATGGAGGTACATTCTTTTAATATTCTGCATTTTAATTTGACAACCTGAAATCTGAGCAGTATTATCATGGTCATGTCTCTCAAACTCTATTTTGCCTCTCGTAAAATTTCCAAGATCTCCATTGTGGCCCTTTTTCTGCATTAAGCACATTGACTAAATTTTCAGGGGAGTGGATGCTTGAAGCTGGTGCCCTTGTATTAGCAGATGGCGGTCTTTGTTGCATAGATGAATTTGATAGGTGAAGTTTGCAAGTAAAAACTTTCCTTTCTATCTTTCTGTCACATACCTTAGTATGTTGTAAGATGTTGAGTGACATCATTAAGCTTCTATTGGCTTTAATCTTTTAAATACCCTATTTGCTAATATTGTTGTTAACATGGGAACTCTTCAATAGTTTTCATGTGGCCATGATTTAGGACTAGTTTGGATTTGGTGCTGTTGATAAAATCTCATCAATGATCTCGTGTGAAAGTAGCTAAGCAGGGGATTATTAAAAAGTGTCATGAGTATTTCCTCCAAATTGCAACTTTAAACATTCTGGTATAGCTTTTGATGGAGACTTCAGCTTTCTGTCATAAAAAAAGACATTCAATTGGGTGAACTTGTTGCTGAGAAAGATGTGCAGTTGATCTGAGGAAAAAGCAAGGACAATTTATTTTCTTCTTTTTTGGTTGTCTTTTGAGTTCTATACAGTAATCCTTTTTAAATTATGTAGTGCTTTGTACATCCCAGTAGACGTTCTTGGTAATGAAACAAGTTTTTTTTTTGTTTGGACTGCAATGCAGTGAAAAATTGCAAGTCATATCTTTTGACTAAATGAAGTTTTTGTATTATGCCATTTGATAGCATGAGGGGGCATGACAGAGCAACCATTCATGAGGCTATGGAGCAGCAGACTATAAGTGTTGCCAAGGTAGTATAGAGTTAAGGAAAAAGCTTACTATTCTTACCCTAGAATCCTGCTTCTGTTAAGATTTTTTGGAATTTTGCATCTTGTTTGAGTTAGTTGCTTATAACTGGATAGGTGCTATCTAAGTATATTTGGTCAATGAACTTCTACAGCGTATAAGTCCCTAGAAGCTGTCTAGAAAAGATTTCTGTGGCTTATGGCAGGCACTTTTTCCTTTGCTTAGTATCAGTTGTATAAGGGATACCTTTTGCCATTTTTTCTGCCTTTTCTTTAGGTTGAACATCAATTCATATTTATTTATATTATTCTTTTGCATCTCTTAGGAAAACATTTTTGAAACATTACCCCGAAGTGACATTATTCGTTTGCAGGCTGGTCTTGTTACAACTCTCAGTACAAGGACAAGTGTCTTTGGTGCAACAAACCCAAAGGGACAGTATGATCCTGATGAATGTATCCTTTCTTTCAGATTTATTACTACGTTTTCTTCAACCTACATTCAACCATAATATGTCTAGTTATGTTGCCACAGAGTCAGATGGAAATGGTAATCAACTTAGTCTTTCCACAGGAATTAATTTCTTTCTTGTTTTTAATGCCTTTCTTCTGTTTTCCCTGCCTTTGAATATTACCATTTCTCAACCTAATCTAGCTCTGTCCGTCAATACAACACTCTCTGGACCCTTGTTGAGCAGATTTGATATAGTTCTAGTCCTCTTAGATAAAAAGAACCCCGAATGGGATGCAGTTGTTTCGTCTCACATCCTTGCTGAGGTAATATGTTCTAGATGAGTATGAATGGCTTAACAAAGTTTAGGAATGTCTCATGTATCTGAATATAATTCTGTTTATTGCAAATGCCAGGGAGAAAAGGAGAATGACAATTGCAATGAAGATCTGAAAAGCACTTGGCCTTTTCCCATGCTTAGAAGGTACAGCTCTGTTAAATAACATTTCTGTTTCATGATGACACGTAAGAACCATTGGTAGTCCAAGGTGCACATTCAAATAAGAGTAAGGTTGCTCTATTATGACTGGAAGGTGACAATTTGCATAAAGACAGTCTCTGCTTGCAACATGAACTGCACATATATAGACAATCTTAAACCACACGTTATCAAGAGTCTAATGCATGTGAGTTTCCTTTTATGATGTGATAAGACTACCCTTCGGAAATGTTATAGTTACAAAGAAAATAATTACGGTGTAATCTGTTGGAAGGTGAGCTTCTTGTGCTTCCTGAACCTTTTTGTATGGCGCTTATTTTATTTGCCAACAAAAATACTAAAGCTGGAATTGCACAATAGAATGGCATTAAATTCTTCATGCTATCTACAACATGGCCACTAGATTTTCCCTTTAGCAGATTGATGCTATGCAAAATCATTTTCTTTCACAATTTCCTGAGTGAAATATATTGAGGATTCACAGGTACATCCACTTTGTTAAAAGAAACTTTAGACCTGTTCTCTCAAAGGAGGCTGAAAATGTTATTTCACGCTATTTCCAACTTCAAAGAAGATCTGCAACTCAAAATGCAGGTTTCACCTACAAAACCACTTGTAAAAGCATATCAACTTCTATCCAATATTACTGCTTTTCAAGTCTCAATTGCTTTATGTTGCAGCAAGGACCACCGTTCGCATGCTGGAGAGTTTGATACGACTTGCTCAAGGTACAAGTCCTACCAGTATATCAACTCTTTGTTGAACCCTTGCCCACACTGATGTTACCTATTGTTGCAGCACATGCAAGGCTGATGTTTAGAAATGAGGTTACACGACTAGATGCCATTACAGCAATATTATGTATTGAATCATCCATGACTACATCAGCTATAGTGGATAGCGTTGGAAATGCATTGCACTCCAATTTTGCAGAAAATCCTGATGAAGAATGTATCCTTTGCAACATTTGTTTTCTGCATCCAACTTTAGAGACAAAAAATTGCTGCACGAATTCAATAATACAAGATGGGGGTTTAATTTTTCTTGATGAAGTTTACGTGCAACATTATCTCTTATTCCCCATGCAATCAACCTGAAATACTTTTAATGCGGTGAAGAAGGGGAATTACTTGTGGAAAAATTTACATACAGAATATATATATATATATACACAGTTTCTTTTCAACTATTTGACAGCATTTGAAGCTGGATTTAACTTCTAACAGCAAAGTTTCAATGGTTTGTGGATAATTGCATCCAGTTTGGTTATAAAGTCTAATTCTCTTCTTGTTGCTAAGTGAGGCATGACCATCTCATACTGTTTAGTGCTAAATGAGTGGGCATGTTAATGGATGTTATCTCAAATTGTATGCTGAGTACCAGTTACGGTTACGGATACTGATTCTGCGTTGTTTTGGTTACTACTACGGCGAGTAGCTGACTGTTGATTGACCTTGTGTCTATTTGTGATAATCTCTGGAATCTAGATTTGCTTTCACTGAATATTTTGTAGTTCTTAACGTAAGTAAACTACAGATGCCAAGCAGGAAATGCTGATCCTTCAGAAGCTGTGCATAATTGATGAATTCCCTGACTTGAAAAGTAACCTCCAATGATAAATTTGTGCATGATTGGTAAATGAGAGGACCAGCATGGAAACACCTCTGTGTTCTGTCTCGACTGCAGAAAAGGTTTGTACTCTTTCAGCTTCTGATGTGTGGGGCAGTAGCTGGATGAGAAGAGCTGGTTAACTATTCACTTGAAGATAGAGTTGAAAGTAGCAGTTCAAAATTCAGCTAGTTATAATTGCTCACCTGTGTGATGGATAATAAATAATTCTCTGTTTCAGTGACCAACTTTGCAGTTTCTGGTGATATGCTAGTTAACTTATGCAGTTCTAAACATAAATAAACAAGTAAATTAAATAAAAAAGTAGCAAACTGAAGCATGAACACAATAAGCTTGAACAAGAATATTCACCTTGGTAGACCGCAGTACTGAGTCTCCCCTTCCTTTTGTCCTCTTTCTCGCTTCTAAACGGAGGGATGGGGCTGATGTACATAGCATATACAGATGCCATATGGTACTGCACAACACTGTATCTGGAATTACTTCTTGCATTCGCCTCTGGAGGCTGCAGAAGAATGCATCAGATTCCACTTACTCCCACTCCAAGCCTTACTGCTTAAGATCATTGCCCAACATCCTTGGCTATTTATCCATCCACGTTTAACAGCCTGATAATTTAGAAGCATGAAAGACTGAAGATGGGCAATTTTGTGTAAAATTCGCAAGTACATGTTTTCTTAGTTCAAAAAAAAAATTGTTTATTAAATGCACTCGGATGTGCAATTCTCATTCTCAACCAGGCTACTGTGCAGCCATGCCTAGACCCTTTGATCAGCAGTTACTTGGCAATTGCTGATTCTCATTAGCATACCACGCCAATTGCGAACCACAAAGGTTATTTACGTTACGTTTTAAGATCTTGGTGACTTGAGACTTTTGTCTTCTCACTACTATATTTTCTTCTGGATGGTAGCTTAAGCGACTAAAACCCTAACATCTCCGGTGTTAGAATGATTTCACTCGTCGAAGTATCTTATCTGATGAAACTAGAGGTTGCAAGATTTGGGTTCCCCAACAAGCAAAAAGCTAAATGCAAAGTGGAAAATCTAATTTATTTATTCCCCCGTGTATTGCCAAAAATGGGCTGCAAAGAAGCTACAGTAAAAATATAACAATCAAGCGATCCGAGCTGCCTTGATTTCGATTCACAGAAACATGGGCGATCACCATTATCAGTTCTTTTGCAATAAGTGCTAAATTTCCATTAACCGTCAAGCTATGGTCCTTAACTTACCTCCCAAGGAAAGCATCCCAGAATTGCACTCCACCCGAGGATAGAAACATCCCAACCAGAGAAGATGAAGCTTATTAACTATACTATACGTGGAGAGAAATTATTGGTTGCTAAATATGCTTTCCATGACCAAATTACAAAGTGAAGGCATCAAAACCGCAACAAGGCAATAAATTTGATAAACAGTAGCCTTAAACTCTCATCCAAAGAAAGCAAAATCTTCCAGATTCCATCAAAGAATAATATTACATCGGTGTGATGTAGAAAATGAGCTCGAACTATAATCTTAGCTTGTATTTTGGTGACTCTTTCTAAAATAAGTTGTTGGGCACTGCGGCCTAAGGCCGACGAGCAACAATAATAAAGAGAACCTGAAGACCAAAAAACCTACTTACACTAGATTGAAGATCAGTACAGACCCAGAAACTTCCACCAGAAAGTTCCTACCACGGCCCATATTAATGCATTAATGAGGGCCATTATGAAGCCGAATTTGAAGACGTCCGGAAGATCCGTATAACCAGCTGTTGGATTAAGGAAAGAAAAGAAACACCTGATCAGTAAAAATATGCAACATAGAAAGAATAAACTCCAATACAAAAGCAAATCAAACCAATTCAAGTCTACTTTTTCTCCTTTTCCTATCTTTTCCAAATTTTCACACTAAAGAAGACATCCATCCTGCCAACCCACTCCCTTCACTGTCATGAACATAAAATGAAGACCTACTTCTAGCCAGAAAACAAAGTGTTTGCAGGTAAATACTCTTGGAAGAGGAATGGAGGATGAAGGATGTAAGTGGAGCTGATTATAAGACTAGCATGAGAACAACAAAAATTTGACACAAGAAAGAGACTAAGCGCACCTCCAAAGTATACAGCTGCTTGGCCACTACTATAATGTGTCAAAGCACCAAATAAGTTTGTATTATATGCCAGAGCTAGTGCTGCCAATACACCAGGCACCCCGGATGCCAAGTGCATAGCAAGAAAAGCAGAATACAATGCTCCCACATGACCAGTTTGACTAGCAAATAAGTAGTGGATAATAAAGTAAGCAGCCTGAAGGACACCAAACGCAGCAGGCCAGCTCAATGAGAGAGACTGAAGAATTTTGGCAACCCAACAGGACATCCAGCTTACAATGCCAAGGTTTGTTAGTTGACCAGCCATACCAACAAGGACTGCAAACCAAGCCAAAGTATCCCAAGCTGATTTTTCACTTAAGCAATCGTCCCAATCGAGCACTCCCAACAATAGTAGTATTGATAAACCAAGCATGGCAGCTACAACACTAGCAATACCAAGAGCATCCCTGGGTGAATAAGACAAGGATCAGTACCTTAAGTGGAAAAGATTACCTAGACAGAAGAATGGACCAATAGACAATTATCAATTATCTGTACTCTCAGAAATGCTAGTACCAAAAAAAAAAGTAACGAGTACAGACAACAGTTGTCGACCACATCAAGCAATATCCAAGAAACATTATACTGCAAACACACTTTTAGATTTTCAAGACTTTCATGACATATTATTTGGTATTACTAGCGTGCGGAACCTCAATTTATCACCCTTAGTTCATTGAAATGAAAAACATTCTAAAGGTACAACAGGGAACAGGCTACACCGTATAAAAGATACCTACCCAAATACCCACAAGGAGACTGCTAGAAGCATTGTACCAACCATCACCCATTCATTCCTCGTAACTGGACCCATAACCTCCAGCTTTTTGGATGCCATAGCAGGTGCATCAGGTGTATCCTTGGTTTCAGGAGGATAAAGTTTGTACAAGACTAGAGGAGTAGCTATGAGGGAAACAAATGCAGGTAAACTAGCAGCCTTGAACCAAGAAACCCAAGGGCT
Organism: Coffea eugenioides; assembly: GCF_003713205.1. NCBI lineage: Eukaryota > Viridiplantae > Streptophyta > Magnoliopsida > Gentianales > Rubiaceae > Coffea > Coffea eugenioides. The sequence goes on from NC_040036.1 coordinate 22,187,262, forward strand.
TGCAATTACTACCCCAAGTTCTTCAGCCAACTTGAGACAAAGCAGGTTTTGAGCTGCAGCAGTCAGGAAAAGAGCACTAGAGTTACCAGCAGACTGTCACGCATCACAACAGAGCAATGCATGAGATGTTTAATTTACAAGAAACAAAATAATTCATGAGAAAAGGTAGAAAAACATCTGTCACGCGGCAAGGAAAATGAGAGCATATTCACCCATGTGAAGATAGTACCGTAAAGGAAATAGGAAAAAGCTGTAAACTTTCAACAAAAATTTCAGCAAGAACTCACAGAACAAGTTTTAATAAAGAATTTGCCTTCATTCTGTCTTACAATTCTACCACAGAAATAAAAAGTTTTTTCCCCTCCTAAAGTGCCAAAGAGTAAAAATCTTATGATACTAAAGTCTGTTGAATCCCTCCTTCAATTGCCACCAAAGAATTTTGGTTGTTAAGCAATACTAACTATAGCAATCGTCTGACCAAAAGAAAAAGAATTCTCTAGCGATTATCTTATGAAGAACAAAGCAATAATTCTGTAACAATCATCCCATGAACCCTGAACATCTTTCAGAAATTGAGTCGTTATCATTAAATATTGGATTGCCTATCAAGTATTTCTTCAGGTTAAAATCCAATTAAGCTCCTTTTAATTCTGTGCCAGAGAGAGACTAGTTCAGAGTAACTTCAAAAGTTTCATCATCATCCTCTCTGCTTTCTTATAGAATTCTAAGTTCAGTAAATAAACTGTTTAACTAACCTACCAAGCCTCAGTGAACGCATACATCCAGGACAAATAAGCTAAACATCTGTAATTATAAAAAAAAAAAAAAAAAACCTTTCACTTCATTTTGCAACTCTATGGTACCTGAAAATCAATAGAAATCAACTAAATTCAATTCAAACAGATGCATCACAAATAAATCAGAGCTAGAACTAGAGCCAAACCTGGAACTGTGATTGAACCAAATACGCGCCCAGCTTCCTAGCCGAGGGGTCACCGGGTTTACTCCCAGCCGAAAGCGACAACGACTTGATAATGGGCAAAAAAACACCACCAGCTCTGGCGGTAGTGCTCGGCATTGCCGGTGCAATCAAAGCCTCGCTCAAAGTCAACCCATAAGACAATCCCAAAGTACTTTTCCCCAGCCATTTGACAAAATAGGTAGCAATTCGATCCCCCAACCCCGTCTTCACAAACCCGCGAGCGAAAAAGAAGGAAATGACAATCAACCAAATAACTTCGTTAGTAAATGCACTAAAAGCGATTGTAAAGGGGAGAGTTCTCGTCAAAATTGCGGTAGTTAATCCCAAGAACGCCCAGGCTCCCACGGGTAGTGGGCTCAAGACGAGGCCAGCAATTGTAGAAAGGAAGATTGATAAGAGCTGCCAGGCCTGAGGGGTGACCTCTGGGGGTTTGGGTACTAGAAAACGGACAATTAGTCCAATGGAGACTGAAATGATTAAAGGGATGATCTTTGCACCTTGCAGGGCGACGGTTTTTAGCTCGGTGGTGGAGGGTGCACTGTCGTTACTGGAGGAGTGGGGGGGAGAGAGTTTTTTGTAAAGGAGTTTAGGGGGTGAAGGGGAGAAATTCTGAAGAGAGAATTTGGGTGCGGAGATGGAAAGCAGTGATGGTTTAAGGGAGGATGAGATGGGGGGGAGGGCGGTGGAAAGCCGTGGTCGCAAGTGGTGGATGGAGACGCGAGAAAAGGAGGTGGAGGACAAAAATGGAGAGTGGAGAACAGAGCTCTCCATGAGGTTATGGTGATGGTGGCGATGGTGGTGGATGTAGATGAGTGAGTGAGTGAGTGTTGTGTGTGTAAATAGATGGTGGTCAGTGGTGGCGTTGGTAGGGAGGTTTTAGGAGTGGGGAAGCGGAAACTACGAAGGCCACGGAGGGAGGGAGCGTTCGGTTGGTTACCGAGTTCTTTTCTATTGTTGTTGTAAATTTCTGCCTTCTGTTTTGTCGCACTGGCAGTATTGTATCATGGAGTATGATGCAAACGAGAGGAGGGGAAACAATTTGGAATTTGTTTATTTGAACCATAGAAATAGTCACCGTATTTTATTGGATGAACAACCATACATATAATATTGGACGAATGATGGTGGTACTTTTGAGTTTCTCGCTTTAAAAAATTATCCTGTTACTATCATGGATACGGATTCTATTATGTGTTCTTGCTTGAAGGGTCATCTGCTAAGACTTGGACCGGGGTAGGCTTGATCCAAGTCCACGATAATTGAGTTTGAGCAACTTTACAAGGAAATCGAGTCGAATTTGAGTGAAAAAAAATTAAAACTTTAAATATTTGCTGAGTCTTATTGAGTAGTATATTTTTAATATAGTATTTATTATGAAATTATGAAAATTACTTTAAAAATCAAGCTTAACAACTCAATTGAACTCGATTAAATTCGACTTAGTAGAGCTTAAACTTGAGTAAGGTAAAGTAAACTCGAGTTCGACTTCAATCTCAACTTTGAAAAATTTGAAGAAATTAAATCCAAGAATTTTTACTTGGATAGTGTACTAATTATTAATCTTAATTCGACTTGATTGCAACCTTACTTAAAAAAAAGGCAGGGGTGTGAAATGTACGGGAGAATATTATTATTATTTTCTTCATTTCTACTGTAATTTACAAGGGATTCAGTCGGTTCTTTTAAACACCCCTTTCTTCGATTGAAAATGGTTTAATGTTGCTTTAATGTTTAAACCTTTGTTCCGTCTCTGAAGTGTAGGGGTGGAGAACCAAAAGGTGTAGGGGTAGTTCCAAAATGAGTGACCTTCACGTCTCCTAATAACAGCCGCTGCGCTGAGGAATGGCCAACATTTGTTTGAACTTTTGGACCATTTGTCCGCACCAATGCCAATCCTTCTCACTCGACTCTTCAAAGCCAGTCATGCGCTGCGCTAGCCTAGGCGGAGATACATAAACTACCCGTTTGGTTGAGGGGTATGTATGAGACCAAGGAATGGGATTTAAGAGTTAATGAAAGTGGGATTGTTGGTGTTTGGCAGACTTTTATCGGAATATATCTATGGGATTCAATTTATAAGCTATCGACAAGGGGTTTTTGCAATTAATGAGACATTAATTTTGTTTCCTAATTTTTTAATCAAATACGGATGAGTTTCTTATTCGTTGTCATCAGTTGAACCTTTCTCATATGGCTTTACCAGTTCGTGATGAGATCATCTGGGCTTGGGCTAAATAATGTAATTTCAATCAGTGTAGATGAGAGTGGAAGCCCAAACTAGTGATCCGGTGCAATCACACCCCAAAATCATTTGGGATGGAATGATAAACTTGGGCACAAATTTATAAAAAAGATGTCGTCGTGTTTTCCTTTTCTTAATTTGGAGCGGGAAGAAGTGGGGCTGTTATGATGTCGCCATGCATGATGCTAAGGCAATTTTCATGTTGCATGGTTTTACAAAATCATTTAATTCCAAGTTGCAGCATGTATGTTGAAAATAGAAGGCCAACACCAGCTGCTGTGAATAGATTAGGATTGACAAACAATTAAGTCACCGGATGGATGTGATAAAATTAATTACCATATAGTTATTGTCATAATTATGAGTATGTGTATATGCAGACCACGGGCAGGTGCAACCGTTCCTAGAAGTTATGTGCATTTTGTACAGCGCGTAACTTTGTTTGCACATGATGTAACTTACTTTCAATAACGTGTAATTTTAGAACAAAATTTTATGAGTCTCACACATGTTGTTAAAATCGAAATACAAGATGAAATTTGGACCGTACAAATTTTTTTGACTAAATCTTAACCGTAAACAGCTCATGAACGATTATTTTGATTACCGTCCCTGCCCCATTTCCGTATATACGCTGCTACGTCCTAATACTGATAAAAACATGCATCTGTCAAATTAATCGTAAATGATGTACTAAAAAATGTTGGGAAGATTTGACTGAGCACAGGGTTTGACTTTTTTTTTTTTTTCGGGTTGATGGCTTGCAGGGATGACGTGTGGGCTTGGACAGGGCAGGTCAAAGTTTTGATGCGAAAAGAAACCGAGGGGGAAGAGTAGAGGAAATATGGACGATGGCTCCTGGATGTGGGTCGTATCCAGTGCATCATGACGGAGGATATACTTTGGAACGTCAAGCAGCGTACGAACGAGTGTCTCTTTCTTTTCTTCCTCCTCCTCTTCTTTTCTTTGTCTTCTTTTTATTTGGCAATATTCCTTCTTTTGCTATTACTTGCCGCTTTTTCCTTTTCTTTTTCTTTTCCTTTTTTTTTTTGGCCTTTTCTCTACTTTTAGCCCATTTATTGACAATAAAAGTTTCATTTTATGATTTTCTTTTTTAAAAGTATTGGGATGGCTAATTCCTGATTAATGGATGGCGGACAGCAAACAGAGGCATTGGGTTGGAGGGTCCCTACGCCCTTCTTTTTGGCCCATGCCTGCCTACATGTGGTTACCTGCACGGCACGTAGGTGGCTGACAGTCTTGAATGATTGGAGGAGAAACATCTAATAATACAGTAGTATTTTGGTATTTATTTTCTCTTCCTTATCTTATTGCTACAGCCATTGCGCGGTAATTTACTTGCTACAACGAAGATTTGTACTGAAATCATTTGGTATATAATGTGCAAAATTTTCTTAAGCGGTTTGTAGTATATTTTTGTTATTTTCAAGGAAAAAAATAGTAGTAACATTTAACTTGCTAGAGCAATATGTGCCTTGAGAGTTTGCTTTGCTCTATATTTTACTATTACGAAAGAACGCTAATTTTGCAATTGGTAAGAAAATAGTAATATATATGTGTTTGTTATACAGCAGGTTGTTTAATTGACAATTTCATATTCATTGACTATATGTTATTTTATAACGATGACGACGACGTTGCTAATTTTAAAAATCATATATTCCAGTTGAGAATGGATGAACATTTTCAGCGAAGAAACACATTATGTGCATGGAAAGTTTATAAATTTGATTATAGTTAATCAAAATACCAATCTCTATCTAATAATATCTGTATATGAGAAGTATACAAACTTGATTGCTGTTAATCAAAACTACGAATCTCCTCTTGTAGCTTCTAATAAAGTTGAAATCCTTTTCAATTCAATTTGATCGTTAAATGATAGATACATCATTTGTAGAGGCAATTTGGATGGTGATGAATCGAATCAAACATTTGACCTATTAAACTCGATTTAAAATTTGGACTCCCAATAAAAATTCAAGTAAAAATTTTAGATAAACTTAAAATTTGAGTTTGAGTTCGATTCGATATTGTATGCGATGGGTTCAATCTCAACTAGAGAAATCAATTTTTTTATTTTTAATACTATCTTATTAATAATACATTTATTAGACGAGATATTTGATCCAATGGATGCCAACAGCGATGGAAGAGTCACCTTTGTAGAGTTTAAAGCTGCAATGCAAAGTAGCTGGACATGCGTTGAATGAATTCTAAAACTTCTGAAGTGGACGAAAAGAATATGAGATTCTAACAATAATATTGAGTTCTAGAATTTAACAACTTTTCTTTATTCAAAGAACAAATGGTGACCTTAAAAAAAAAAAAAAGGAAACAGAAGCAAAAAAGAATATAACTGGTTGGTGAACAACAGGATACATGTAACCCGCGGGGAGGGCAGTTTTTTTCCCATTATTTCACCTGTTTCCTAGTCGTTTCTTCATTCCTGTCGTCCTGAACATTACTTATAAAATTTGGCCATCTCCTCTGACCTCTTCCTCTCGGGTAAGCTGAAGAGGGGCCAATAACCAATTCTTTTTGCGCTAAAAGTTTGAGACCCCTTCTCAGATTGAGCCTTTCTTGTGAGGTTTAAGAAGTTCGTCTTCATTGAAAAATGGCTTCTATCAATGTTTCTTGCCCTTCAACAACTCTGTCTCGCTCTCAGTAAGATGTTTTCCATCTCTTTTACCCTCTCTACTTTGATTTAATTTTTCTTTCTTCTTTATATATCCCTATGTGTTAATGCCTTACGAGAATATAGTCTTGAGTGGTTTTATTTCATCGCAAACCTACTTAACTGGGATTTTAAATTGGTCGAAGAAAAGGCTACCTTAAGGTTGTGGCGTTTCCATATTCAGCCATTTTTCTTTGGATTTGATTTGATTTTTATGTAAAAAAGCAGAATTTTCTGTCCGACCTTTGCTATACGATTTTTATTTTTGTTTATGGGAGAAAGAGATTATTGCGAACCAAGAACTGCTACATTTCATCCATTACGAGGGTCAGGTGGTGTGAAAAGAGAAGTTGGTTGTCCTGTTTGTTCGATTCTGAATTTGAATCGAGAGGGACTGATTTGTGATTTTCTGGAAGGTGTGAGCTAAGGCTATGTATTTGGTAGTTATCAGTTTGGTTTCTAATAGGTTCTGGTAGTATAGTTCTTGATTCAAGTTCAAAGTCAATTTTTGCAGCACCTTTTTAAAGTTCTTCCAACTTGTTCTTAAATTTTTGTTCTTTCTGATGTTATAGGCTCTTATTTTAGATGGTCTCTATTTCCTGCCTGCCGTACTCAATTTTTTTGAGGTCAATGTGCTACAACCTGTAACCTGGTTAATGAAAGCATAGGTAGTTTTTGAAGTTTCTACGTCAAGATGATATACACTTTGTATTCCTTCTAGCATGTAAAGAGATATGGGTTGTACCAAATGAGACTCAATCCTGTATTTGTTTGGAGGTTCTTTCATGCGTGGAAACTTTTATGTTGTGTATGTGCACTTTATTGTTCTTGCTTCCTTATTTTGAATTCTAGAATGACATGATATCTAGCTGACCTTTCTTACTTTTGTTTTAGAGCATTAAAGAATTTCAGATTTTTCAATGGACTACATTGTGGAACTTTTTATCCTCAAAGCGGTTGTCCTGAAGAATCCAGCAGGCTGAAGGGTAGAGCATGCCTCCATATCAAAGGGGATGGTAGAATTAAGTCTGTACTTGTATCTGATGAAGGAAATCTCCTTTCTCATACTAATGGTGCTGATACTGTGGTAAAGAATTCCCCAATCAGCGGCATTGCTACTGGAATTCAGATACAGCCTGATTCTGTACAATTTGGAACTCTTGTGGCAGATATTGCTCCTAGCAGTACTGGATTCCCAGTTGATAATGATGAATCTGATTTGGATCGGCCCACCGAAGGCTTCTCCTCCATTTCAGATGCCATTCAAGACATTCGTAATGGAAAGGTACAATTGCTTTTCGGATTGGATTTTAATATGTAGTATGAATACCATGTGCTTCTGTATGCTATTTGTTATATTCTTCAACACATATTTGTAGATAGTATTGGTCGTAGATGATGAAGATAGAGAAAATGAAGGCGATTTAATAATGGCAGCATCAAAGGTTACACCAGAGGCAATGGCCTTCTTTGTGAAGCATGGGACTGGCATTGTATGTGTTAGTATGAAAGAAGAAGACCTGGAAAGGTTGAATATTCCTTTGATGGTGAACAGTAAGGATAATGAGGAGAAGCTTTGCACTGCCTTCACAGTTTCAGTGGTAAGTCATTTCTTTTCTGGATGCAGCATTAGATTCTTCATAGTTTACTTCTCTTCTATATTACGTTTTGAACTTTTCTGGCTGGAAATACCCAAGGTGGTGGTCTAGGAGAACCTGCCTAAAATTTAGAAGACTTTTCATTTTATTATTTGTTATTTCAGATTTCTTATGATTTTATTTTTTTTAATTTTTTTTATCCGTTCCCTCCAAAAAGATAAAGCAAATAAAACAATTCTAGTCAGTGTACTGCATCTATGATTTGGATTGAAATTTTTTACAGAGTTGGACCTGAAAAGGGTGTAGATAGTGCTGATGGCGTCAAAGGCTGGTAAAATGATGCTTGTGTATGTCTTTGTTATACAATTTTGCAGGATGCAAAACATGGAACAAGTACAGGGGTATCAGCTCGTGATAGAGCAACAACAGTTCTGGCTCTTGCTTCCAAAGATTCAAAGCCTGAGGATTTCAACCGCCCTGGTCATATATTTCCATTAAAATACAGGGAGGGCGGTGTCCTGAAAAGAGCTGGGCACACAGAAGCTTCTGTAGATCTCTCTGTGCTTGCGGGTTTAGAACCTGTTGGAGTTTTATGTGAGGTTGTGGATGATGATGGTTCCATGGCTAGACTACCTAGACTTCGGCAATTTGCCGAGGAGGAGAACATAAAGATTATATCTATAGCTGATTTGATCAGGTTGGTCAACAGACTATCTCTTTGCTTTCCAATGAACTAGGCTTTTGATGTTGATATTGTTCCAATATATTGTTAATAATAATAATTCTAATTCTGCATCTTGAGTGTTGACTTGATAATTAGCATTTTCTGCATGTGTTGATTATAGCCAACATTGTGAGTCATAGGAGAGTTATTAGAAGATCTGACAAAGGAGATGTATGGCGAGATGTTAATCCATCGAATAATATCTACCAAGTCATGGAACTTTTTATGCTATACATGTTACTTCTGTTTCCTTGTCATGTGTTGAATTATTTGTGTCTCTTCATCATCTTTCTGTATTTCACATCAAGAAGTGATCAAAACTCACCTGCATGATGTGAAATTCATGCCATTTATATATTTCTTCGTCCTGCTTTATATTTGCTTGGTGGTTGATTGATGCCATCGCATGAAAGGATGCAAAGATGATAATTCTTTTGAAAATGCTCAAAATTTGCAGATATAGGAGGAAAAGAGATCAACTGGTGGAGCATGCTTCTGCTGCAAAAATACCTACCATGTGGGGCCCTTTCACTGCCCACTGTTATAGGTCTATTTTAGATGGGATCGAGCATATTGCGATGGTCAAGGTCTTTACTTCTCAAACTGCTCTATATATAAGTTCTTGAGTACTACTCTAAAATCATTTGAATGTGTTCAAGTTTTGTCTTCATGTGAAGTTATTTGAAGTAGATTCAGTACAATTATCCCCATCTGATATGGTTGTTTTAACCAGATAATATTGCATGAGTGTACTTACAACACAAAATAACATTTTCAAACCTTCTAACAACATATCATTCTGCAGCATTCAGTTTAGGCAGCTGTAGAATCTGGCTAAGTGACTGATTCCCTTATAAATGATTTTTTGAATTATGTAAAGATACATCGAAATCAGAGTTTAGGTTGCAAGTTTATGTTGGCTCTGAAGAGAAATTTAAGGAGCTCTATGTTTTGACCAGGGTGAGATTGGGGATGGGCATGATATTCTTGTCAGAGTACATTCAGAATGCCTCACAGGAGACATATTTGGTTCAGCCAGATGTGACTGTGGAAACCAGTTGGCACTTGCAATGGAACAGATTGAGGAAGCTGGTAGGGGTGTCCTGGTATACCTCCGTGGTCATGAGGGAAGAGGGATTGGCTTGGGTCACAAGCTTCGTGCTTATAATCTACAAGATGCTGGGCGTGACACAGTGGAAGCGAATGAAGAGCTTGGATTGCCGGTTGATTCAAGAGAATATGGAATCGGGGCTCAGGTATTACCATGTATAACGTCATTGATGTATTTCCAGAGCAAAGCAAACTTTTCCAAATGATAGTGGCTATTGGAATCAAGTTCACAGATAGCATTTATGATCAATTTTTAGTCTTTTTCTTCGTAATCTTTGGTGAAGTGTCACATTCAATAATATTAGGGGATGTAAGATGGTTTTATTTGTTTATACGCTCCCATCCTTTTTCTTGCTTCTTGGCTTACTGAATGCGGATGCACACTTCTCCTTTTTTATTGTCCTACTATGTCATAGGACTGAGGCTAATATTTTCTGCAGATACTGCGAGATCTTGGAGTTCGAACCATGAAGCTGATGACAAACAACCCTGCAAAGTACAGTGGGCTCAAGGGCTATGGTCTAGCGGTTGCTGGGCGCGTCCCTCTTCAAAGTTTCATTACAAAAGAGAACAAGAGATATTTGGAAACTAAACGTGTCAAATTGGGCCACATATATGACTTCAGTTCAAATGGTTTTCCGAACTTAATTAGCAACAAGAATGGTAAACCCAGCGCTGGGAGCTAAACAAATGGATCTGACTCGTAAGCTTCTCTGTTTCCAGCGGCAAAATCAGCACTGGATGATTGCTATTCAGGCATGATCAAGAGATGAACTGACAGTTTTCATGATTTCAATTCAGATTGAAGTGACAAAAGGATTGACATACAGATAATTATATAACCTTATTCTAGTCATAGTCATTATGTGTTCTTTCAACTGTCATGCATTGCGTGTCATTCTTTTTTCCTGATTTATGCATTTTAGCTGCAATTTGTGCAATAGTTGTCTGAAAATTGTTTACTTCGTGAAGCCTGTCTGATGTATATAGGAATACCATTCTGAAAGATCATAAGATGATACAATATTGTTGAACTTCCTCTTTAAAGACTTGGGAGGTTCTTTTTCTGTGAGGTCTTTTCCAATCTAGCATGTCTGACGCAATTTGGCAATTTTCATGTGATTGAGGATAATGTTGCTTCAGCGAACAAATTCTAAACATGATTTTCAGAATATTAGCACCATAACTGAAGTACAAAAGACGGGAAAACAAGATTCGATGTTACCGTAAAATGTGGCTAATCAAACAGTATAAACTTAAAGGACGCTAGAATTATCATTTGGGCACTGGCACTAAAACTTCCAGTTCTCTTTTGAATTCGGTCATGTCCTCCTCTTTCAAGCTTACCCATGCTTCAAGCCCCTCTCCCTTTTTGGCATCCATCAAACCAATCGCCTCAAATGCTTTGCTTGCATGACTTACCCAATGTGGTTTTCCCCAACCAAAATCAACTTCCTGTATCGGGAACCTACACCAACTGGTACAAACGTAAACATCTATACCAACGGACAGATAACGTTTCTCAATAATCTCTCTGCGGGAGTCGATCAGCATTGATGAAATATCCTCAGGGCTAGCTGTTGCAAGTTTTTCACTTGTGGATTTTATTCTATTATCGAGTAATATCATCAACTCCTGCAACTCTATCTTGGCATTTTTCGCTTCCAATGGAACTATAACCGAGGTCCAAAAGTTCCCATAATTTGGTTCTGATATTGTTAGAGCTGTTTTCCCCCTCAAGTTCATTGCAATAGCAACAATTGAGTCCCTGAAGTGCCCACGTTTGGCAAGACATACTCCTAGGAGGGCCCTCCATATCAGTGCTAACGCTACCACCACTCTAGATATACTCCTAGGAGGGCCCTCCATATCAGTGCTAACGCTACCACCACTCTAGATGGATGAAAATTACATTTTGAACAAGATAAAGCAGCTCCTTCCATGATCTTCTCTATCATCGTTTCATCTAACAAGAACCTCTGCGTGACTATCTTAGCAGGGTAGTCGGCTGGTGGTCGGGGTTTAGGCCCTGATAGTGTTCTTGCCGGGAAGATTGAAACAATGTGGTCATTATAATTAGGACTGAGCACTTTATACACCTCTGTCGGGCTAGTGCAGCTGTTAGCCCATTCCTTCAGGAATGTCATCATTGAACTGGCATCTGCAATGAAGTGTGAAATTTGGATGCCTACCACTACTCCTCCACATTCAAACTTGTTGATTTGGACAGCTACTAGTGGACTTGTTGCCAGATATGGCGACGGTGGAGGATCCCAGGGCAGAAATTTATCCAGAAGCTCAATCTCTGGTCCTTCTTGAAGAAACTCCACAAGTTCTCCATTGACTTGGGCCTCAAAGTATTCAACTCCTTGATCCGCACAATCAATCAAGAGTTCATCTCTAAGGAATCTGCCAGCTAGAGGGTAATACTTGGATAATACCCGGGACAGGGATTTCTGCATTTGAGCAAATCTCTCGTCGTTTTTGGCTCGATTGTGATCTTCATCAAGCAAGGAATAGAAGAGTACATGAACATATAGTGGAGGAGCTAGCTGATCGAACAATGAAAGCTTGAAGCTTCTAAGATGACTTGGAGTTGGATTTGATGGTTTTATCAGCTTTCTGCTGAAGATTTGAACCTTCAAGCTATCATCCATTTAGCGATTTTTTCAGGGATTATACCGAGAGAAGAAATACGCGTAATTTCTCTCTAAATGATAATTTGTCAACAGTGTGAGTGTATCTGTGTCTTTGTTGGTTGATTTATGGTTAGGGTACACCCCCTTGTATTTTGCATCTTTTTTGGGTATTATCAAAATCTTATCTACCCAATTATAAAAGAATGATCCTTAATCTTCATCATGGATTAGAAAATGATTGTTTACATCATTAACATATTTTTTAATTAATTTTTTATTTTATACATATCATATATTAAAAAAATATTATAATATTTTTTAAAAAATTATCTCAAATAATCTACTACCAGACACACTCATTATTGACGTGATATAGAGCGGCGGACAAAAAAGCCTATGGGTTGTTACGTGGTATTAATCCGCATTCCACAGACTTTCATTCAATTCCGAATTCTGAGGGGCTTTGCTGTCTCTATTATTAATTTTGTTGGGGTCTCTCCAATAAATTTTTTTAGTAATTAAAAGTTTGGATGAATTCGGTTTTAATCATTACCATGGCTTAGAACATGGTTTCGGGACTATCAATCGCTTCAGAAGTTATTCTATATGACCTACCAACATAGCTCTTATATGGACACTGGGATTAGTTTTTTGATACAATGTCGTCCATCGCCTAATATGTAACATGTCACGTAGGAGGGAGTAGTATTTTTTTTTAATTTTTTATTTTCTGTAAAATTCTTTTGTTTGGGGGGGGGGGGGCGGGAGTATTTTATTTTTTATTTTTTATTTTCTGTAAAATTCTAGGTGGGAGTAGTATTCTATTTTTAATTTTTTTTAAAAATTTTTTTTTTTTTTGTAAAATTCGACTCCTGAAAATAGCATGCTCCGTGCTGCCGTTGAATGAGTCAATTATTAGTGGGTAGAATGAAAGGCAGGTGACAGAAATGTGAAGGTCTTGGATCAAAGAATGTGAAACAGATGCAAATTGAAAGTGCATGATGAAGATCAGCTGAAATCGAACTTGCGAGATTTTTGACAATGATGGCGGTATAGAACTTTTCGCAAATAGGACTAGGCTACATATTGTACTAAAGATTCTTAGGTAATTTGGGAGATGCATGGAGTTGGAAGAGACACAAGTGTAACTTGGCTGGAAGTTAAATGCTTAAACAGATATAGTCTATCATGAAGCTGCATGGCTTTCAGAAGAACAAAAACAATTAATAGACTGTTAATTACGCAAAATTCGATCATCAAGTGGAATCTAAAAGAGCATTTTCCAAGCTCAACTTATTGGTCTTTCAATAGCCATCTGCAAATTGCACGTACGAATTGATCAGTTATTTACAGAACAAAGAAGAAGCTTTTACAGAAATGGATCAGGGAACAAGGCACTAATTAGCATTGCACGATCAGTGCTGTGGAAAATACTCCTTGCCACAAGAAAATTGCGTCCATCTAAGCTGCTTGTTCTTGATGGGGTTCCACAACTTTTTCAATTGCAGGCTCTGCTATTGTCTCCATCTCTTTCAGGTCTTGCTTCATGTCACCAACCTGTCAATCCAAAGTAGCCAAGCTGCCATAAGTGAACCAGTAATTGATTTACAGGAAATGGTTTTCTTTTTTATTCTTGACTGATCCACATACGTTGTGAATAAAATCTTCGATTAATTTAGCCTCTTGAGCGGCCACACTTGATAAGTGTTCTACCACCAGCACAGCTTCTTTGATTTTGTTATTGTCCGGAAGCTCTTCAGCCACCTCTGCTGACACCTTCTCCGTCACAGTGGCCACGTTCTCCACCACCTCCGCTACAACTTCTACCTCTCCAACGACCTTTTCCACCTTCCCTGGACGCTCCGATTATGATTCAAGAAGCTTTAATTTAGTGAGATGCAACTATCCAAGTAATTAAATCACCTTTTAATCAAGCGCTCAAATCAAATACCCCGATAGAATACGCATAACACAAACGTACCTTCTAGTCCTCGTAAGCTTTCCCACTCTTGCTTCCAGAAAGGCAACAATAATGTCATCAAAGAACCCAAAAGCCACTTGGCCCTGCAGCATTAAAGGGCTATTAGTTTCTTCAATTTAGTTCTCCCTTTAATCCATAAAAAGATCATGTCTTCAATGTTGAGAGGGAACTTGAAGGCAGCGAACGAATCAAACTTTTATGCAGGGTGAATTTATAAGCAAGTAGTGTAAATTACTGTTCTTCTTAGCAGTTAGATGTGGCATAAAGATTGGTTCATAGTTTGTGGGGTATGATATAGAATCATCCTTTCTAACTGGGGAATTTGTGTTTCTATGAAGTTTAATTCATTGGTTATCTTTTGAGTAGCTATATATATATTTTTTGTTAGGCAGAACTAAGTGTTTTTTACATTGGCAATCTTTTTCCTTGGATGAAGTAGCATTTAACAATCAGTTTGGTTAACGAGTACTTAATATATATACTTGTTAAGAGAGGACTCAAGTGGTAGTTTTTTTTTTTTAAAAAAATGCAATTGATTTTAGAAAATATCTAAATGTAGGAGGTATAATGATTGCGATTGTATGTATTTATATGACAAATGAAGTATAGTTTAGATACGCTAACGAATGTCTACCTAACACCCGTTAAAAGAGTCTTTTACAACATTTATTTATCACCGTGTAAATATTTAACCGCATACAGCTGCCCCTTCTATAAAGCAATATCCTTTCCTTATGTTTTCTTTGCTGCTTTCTTCCAAGAGAAGAGAGGACAATTTATTTTTTCTCTAAAAAATTGGTTTCAGCTGGGATATGCATTACTCTCCATATGATCAATATCCTTATTATACTCATTAAAAAAATTGCACATTATTCAGAGGAGCATGTCTGAGTCATGCCTACTACTCCTTAGTCATGCCAAACAAGTTCTTACCACGATGAAAAGCTTTGCTTGTCAGCAGAAGCCGGCAACGTTGGCTGAACCTTCTTCTCTGCGTCCTTCAATCTACAATAAACAAAACACAACCCCAAAGAACAGGTAAAAAAAAGAAGAAGAATATATTTAGCAAAATGGAAGATGAGACAGCAGATGATTTTAGAGGTATCTTATATATATATATATAGAGACTGTTACATTTGAAAATCGGGTTTTCCTTTTGCATCAGCTTGGTCGATGGGGGCGCTAGTGAATGATCTTAAGTACCCTTGATTCATGTAATTGCCACAACGGAACTTGGATGACAAGAACTGGCGGTTGCCGCATTTGCCACCGATGAAGAAAGTCTATAACGGTAAAGTAGGGTGACCAAACCCTGAAGTTTATAGGGAGAATTTCTTGCAGCAGCTGACATAATTTATACTTGGTACTATATGATGAACAGATTTTCCACCGGACCAAAGGCTTATCATTCACCGAAAACAAACAAAAAAAAAAAAGAACTTTCTGAACAAGGACTCCTTATCGTTGATGAATGAATAGATTTGGTGGTATATTGTTAATTAGCTATAGAGAGGGATGCCACAACTCAAGTTGGAAGTCTTTTGGTGGAATTGAACTGGACAGAACGTGTTCGTGTAGACAATATGGGTCCAAACGTACGTTAAAATTAGTACTAACTTGAAAGCAGCAGATACGAACACGCCAAGGTATGATGCGAGATTTCCTAATCCTATGATCACTTTTTTAAGTTAAAATTTTCGCAAGCAACATCTTCCGTGCAAGTTAATAATGTTTCGTTTTTTCTTCCAATTTGATTTTCTAAATATATACCATAGTACTCGGAAACAAATTTCACAGGTCAAATCTTCCAAGTTAAGCTGCTTTCTTCTTAATGCTAATGGTGTGTAATATATACAGGATCATATATATATCCTTTTTTTTTTTACCCTGCCCTTCGCACGTTCTGGTGAAGTAACGTACGTAAGAGCATGAGAGGGTTGTTAGCTACGGAGGGAGGACTTTTTCCAGGGTGGAAAATAATAATACTATTCCCTGTAGTGATTAGTAATTATTTCCGCTTCATATATCATTATTGATAGGTCACCTAATTGACAACGATCCATTAGTAATTAATTATATCACGAATTGACTTTTTATCATTTGTGGAAAATGCAGCTGAACAATCAAAATATAAACTATACTAATGTATTCTATTTAGTATAATCATCAACAAACAAACAAAGATGGCAGGGTTGCGATCAAATTCAATCTGATCCAATTGATTCTTCTACTTCAAAGGTACCACTAGAATTGAAAACTTATGTAATAGTAGGATTAATTTGTGATGTATATATGGAGTGCAATGTGAGTGTAGTTCGTCTTAGTGTCAGTTCTTGTTTAATTGCACATGTGATTAAAATCCAGCTAGCTTTAGAAGTTAGATTCAAGATCAAGCTTTATATCAGTTCAGTCCACCCCAAATTCATCATCTTCAGGATCAAAATTCATCAAGTCGACTCTTACAATCAGCACCACATTTTTCAGGGAAGGAATTTCATGTACGAGGCAGCCGGATTTGAAGAATCTGCGGGTAATATCAGCCTGGAAGTCATTATCAGATAGGTCAAATGGGCAAGTTGTTTTAATGGTTGTGGATGGTTTTTCAGAAACTCCATTTTTTTTTTTTTGATAAATTAAAATTTGGGTGGTTCGACTCCGGTCATCACTACGAGTCAAGGCATATATCTTCGGTCATCACTACGAGATTCTTACAGATTCTTTTTCAACACAACCCTCACGTTAATAGCTAAACTTGAGCATACAACTTTTTACGAGAAAATGACTCATTCTTGTTAATTAAGCCAACTTGTGATGGCTAGAAACTCCTTATGAACTCAGATTCGGAACCAATTACTTAAAAAATGTAAAGGAGTACCTTGTTGTTGACCAAATTAAACTGCTCCCACATGCATTGCTGGGTTCTACTTCTCCAGCTGGAGCATTTATCAAATGTAAAACAATGACTGAAATAAAATGATGGTTGTTTCCCATTCAAAATTAGGAAAGAAAGTTGTGCTCATGTGGAGGGCCATGCCAATATATATATTTTTTAAAAAAAATAACTAGAGAATTAAAAATACAATGCTGAAGTTTTGAGCTAAAGAAAATGTTTATCCATTGGAAAATGGAAAATGGATCTTTTCTCTCTTTTCTCATGGTAAGTTCACCAGCTTCTACCGTAGTGTTTCGGTTGAAAGTTCTTTGGAATTAAATGTGGGGAGACAAGAGAAGGCAGTGGCATCCCTGCGCTTATTTTGTTCCCTATTTTGTGAGCATATGCACTAAGTTGAAACTAGCCAACAACTCTCTTGAATCTCTTTTTTTTTTTTGTCAACACAGGGTGTCCGTAGTGTTTCGGTTGAAAGTTCTTTGGAATTAAATGTGGGGAGACAAGAGAAGGCAGTGGCATCCCTGCGCTTATTTTGTTCCCTATTTTGTGAGCATATGCACTAAGTTGAAACTAGCCAACAACTCTCTTGAATCTCTTTTTTTTTTTTTTTTTTTTTGTCAACACAGGGGTGTCCGGGTCAAGACTCGAAGGCGGCTCGACTAATTCCATGCGCCTGGAGTACAGCACCACCCCAACCGCACCCAGGCGTTAAGTGAGGTTCGACCCCACGACCTGCGAGTGCCGGAAGCAGCCACAGACCGCGTGACTCTAGCAGTACTCGACCCCACGACCTGCGAGTGCCGGAAGCAGCCACAGACCGCGTGATCTAGCAACTCTCTTGAATCTAACTTAAACACTTTTTGTTTTTGCTCTGAAAATTTAAAAAAAAAAAAAAAGAAAAAGAAAAAGGTAATGCCCATATAGACGAAAGAAACAACAATGAGCGTCATTCACCACTATGCATTTGAATTTGGACTAACCCAACAATTGCAACACACAGTTACACAATACTACTGCTGTCCGCATAATCAAGGAGAATTTTCACGTGTGAGTCAAAATGTAAATACGCCTTTGATTCCAAAAAAATGTATATGAGAATTAAACATCAGCTACTGCTCCCCCACATGATCCTTGCCGGTTACCAAGATTCTAACAGTGTGGGAAAAAAAACTTGGGTTAATTACACTTTGGCCCCTTAAACTTGAGCCTTTGTGACACTTTGCTCTCCTAAACTCCAAATATATATATATATATATTTTACACCTTGCGATCAACTTTTTGATGGGATTAAAATGAAGTTATATTTTTCATGACCAAAATATCCCAGACTAATTCTTAAACACACATAATAATTGTAACATAACAAATATCTATTTGTTTAATAGTTGCTAAATGCATTTAAACACAATTACTCTATGCATTTCAATCTTTTAGTACTAAAATGAATTAGATAATTCACAAAAAACAAGTCTGAGCATCTCAATGTATTTATTTCATTGCCGATAGTAGTACTTGTTTTAAATGAAATAAAATTAATTAGTACATTTGGAATAAAAATTATTTGCTTATATTTTTTATTGTAGTACTTTTTAATGTGTTTTATATAAGATAAAAACATGATTAAAAATAAAAATATATTGAAAAACATAGTTAGAGAATTTTTAATTTTTTTAAATTTAGAACTCAAACAAAATACACAGCAAGGTATGAATGCGGTATAAAATTACCAAATAGCATTTTATTGACTCTTGAAAATCTTGTGAAAGTTGCAACGTAAATGAAAATTATTAAAATCAATCCGTTTACAATTTAAAGGAAGAAAGATAAGTGATGGAAAATTTGGGCAGATGTTTTAAGAATTTTAAAATTTTTTTTTCTGCAATACAAATTTTCAATTCTTTGATATTATACCATCTTGTATTTTTTTTATTTTTTAAATCATGTGACTTTGTGTTTTTTTCTAATAAGATGTTTCATATTTCAATTAAAAGTATAGTATTATTATGGAACTATTATGTAAGGACATTCATGTTATGTTGTTAAAATTTTGGATGGAGAATTCATCATTAATGTTTGATTAATCAATGAAGAGGGCAAAGTGTATATATTTAAAGTTCAGGGGGGCAGAGTGTTATAATGGATCAAATTCAGGGAAGCAACTGTAATTAACCCAAAAAACTACATGACCATGTATGGATAAAAAACTAAAGAAAAACAAAGTGACCATTTTGGAGTGAGCTTGATGGGATTTTACCTATTTAATCCAATATTTATTTGAAATTCCAAAATTTTTAATTCTTTTTAAAATAAAGATTTCGTTATTTCAAAAGATAACTTAAAAATTACTATTATAGATCGATTCTTTCAAGCGACCATTTGAAATGACGACTATAGACCACTTTAGAACAAGGAATCTAGAGAGAAATGAAGAATAAGTAACCTGTGAATTTGCCATCTAAAATTGTGGTTTTGAAATTGTCTTTTCAAAGTAAAATCTTTATTTTGAGAAAAATTCAGAACTTTGGATTACTTTTGCAATTTCCAATACAATACGGATTATATAGGGAAATAAGACATGCAAGGACGATCTGCGGCCGCCTTCAAAGTTAGACGGACCTTCGTAGAAGTCAAGATCAACAAATGGCCGGATTGGGAAAAAAGAAAAGCTTTACCAATTACCAGTCGGCATTTTCATTTTTTCACTTCTCCAGTATTAGGCTATTAGCTTTGGTCTTTTGACAAAAAAAAAAACGAAAAAGTATTAGCTTTAGTCAACGTTCAGCAACAGTCCAAGTGGTAGCCTTCGCCGACTCTTCCATCCATCCTCAATCCTCATCCAACCTCCAACCCCCAACCCCCATCCCCTCCTCCTTTCCTTTCTTCCTTCCTTCACCCCACCAAGAACACCACAGAAAAATCACTGTTATGAAAATCAAATGAGCCATGTCCTTCCACCACAGGAAGTTGCTTAATGATTCTCTCGAGCATTCAGTTGAAAGATTTTGTCTATCTTTCTGTGATCCTGCACAAAACCTAGACGGATCTTGTCCGGTCACATGTATACTCCAATGTTATCCAACCTGCAACCATCCACTCTTGCTCGGTCTGCCTCCACCACCTCCTGATCATACTTTGCTTTCTGATGGCAAGCATTCTACCCAGCTATCTGGACTCTATGTCTCCCTCTCCGTGTCTCTTGGTGTTTTAGCCACAACTTTCTTGATTTTCTCTATCTACATGATATACAAGTTTTATAAACGTCGGTATACGTCTTCAAGGAGTAGGCAATTGATTCCACAGCCCCAGCAGCAGCCTCGAGAGGATGAAGAAGCCCATCTGGATTTTCTTGATGAAGATCAGGGTCCCGTGGTTGACCATCCCATATGGTATATCAGGACAGTTGGTCTTCAGCCGTCTGTGATTAATGCAATCACTATTTGTAAGTATAAAAGAGGTGATGGACTGGTGGAAGGAACAGAGTGCTCTGTTTGCTTGAATGAATTTCAAGAAGATGAGACTTTAAGGCTGCTGCCCAAGTGTAATCATGCTTTTCATATACCTTGCATTGATACTTGGCTCAGATCACACACCAATTGCCCCAATTGCCGAGCTGGGATTGTTATGAGCACGGCTAACCTCCAGTCTTCGTCGCAGAGTCATCATAATTCAGGTCGTGTGGAGGAAATCCAAATGGGAGTTTCGGAAAATAATAGGGATTCCGAGAGAGAAAGGGAAAGGGAAAGTGAGTCTCTTGAAGTCGGTGTTGAGGTGGAAGAGGAAGATGAATCAAGGGTAGGAACCGGAAATGCATCGAGGAGAAATGAAAATTTCATGGAAGATGTGGGAAATAGTGGTGCCAGAGAGGAGGAAGGAATTCAACCGCTCAGAAGATCAGTTTCGATGGATTCCTTATCAGCCTTCAAAGTTAGTGCTGCTATTGCTAATGCATTTCCACCACAATGTGACAGAAACTCTGACAACAAGAATATGCAAATGAATGGATCAAGTATGGGTCTTGCTCCAAAGGGAGCTGGCAATGAGCAGTGCTTGTCGAGATCGGAGGGTTGTTCTTCGGTGGAGAGATCATCGCAAAAAGAGACTTCTGCGGTAAAGAGATCACTTTCTTGCAGTGCCAGGGTGTTCTTGTCAAGGTATAGCAGAAGCAGGAATTCCGTTCCCCCTCCATGAGCTTTTGGCCTTGAATTCAAATTACATGATAACTCTCAACAAGATGGGAGTTTCCAATGTTTCCACATCAAATGCACATAGAATTCTGATACTGAAAAAAATGAGGAGTTGAAACTTTGATTGAAAGGCTGACCCCGGAATTGGGATCAGCTGCCGAAAGTTGTCATAAGCTTGTGAATGTCGCGTAACGGTCGCACAGAACCTGTAAGTGTAAGTAAAGTTTTGCCTTTTATCTCAAAGAGATGAAAATCTAAACTGCGTGTGATACTTTTAAGCTTGAAAAGCAATAATGCTTGGTTTCAATCTTTTGGTGGATTTCTCAAAGTGCTAATTAATAGCGGATTCAGCATTTTGCGTGCTTCTTAAAATTTTTGGTTTTGTCAGTAATTATTCAGTCTTGTACCGGGATCCCATTTTTCAAGCAAACTGTCCTCTGGTAGCTGTTTCATGGCTTTCCATATATTAGGGATGATATTGCAGAGTTCCAAGTTCCAGGCAGCCGTGAGAACAAAGTCCATAGTGATGATATCATCTTCGTTTTTCCATGATCACTTCCTCCTATTTTCTCCTTTCGCTGTTGCCGGTGCCGGTGGGATATAAGCACGCGAGTAAAAATTAGTGTCTTAAAAGTATAGCCTTAGTCCCCGCTCCCCGCTAATCAGTAGTCACAGATGCATTGACAATGAATCTTCTGCCAATATTCGTTTCCATCCCATACTTAACCTCCGGTCCACAGCCCTGAGATCAATCTATTCTACTGATGAGTCCGGTCCACAGTTACTCCTGTTCAACCATCCAATTTGTGGAGCATTAAAGTACTCGCTAGTTATCACAACGAACCCACACCCCATAGGTGTTCATCTGCTTCAGCACCCTTCTTTGGATTCAGGGCTCACTGGTATTTCCCTCCTCAACTCAGGTACTCCTAATACAAATTCGTGCAGCTCTGTGACCGCCAAAACAAAACCCAAAAAAAAAAAAAAAAACTACTCTTGTATGTTTACCATCTCAAAACCTATTGGGTTGCGGCAATAACAAAAACTGGGGATATAGAGCCATACATTATTATATGAAAGAATCCTTTCCTAGTTCCAACTAGCTCTACCAAACCAATCACAAATCCTTCCTTTCCAAATAATTATGAAAGATAGCCTAATTATCATCTTCTGTCAATTCAACTTTTGACGATATTGTAAAAGGCAAAGCGTACTCTGAAGCACCTACAAAGATCTGAAGCTAACAGCGGCTCAACAACATCTGT
This sequence comes from Coffea eugenioides, assembly GCF_003713205.1. NCBI lineage: Eukaryota > Viridiplantae > Streptophyta > Magnoliopsida > Gentianales > Rubiaceae > Coffea > Coffea eugenioides. The sequence goes on from NC_040036.1 coordinate 22,209,575, forward strand.
GGATTTGATAACAAAGAAACGCCTGATGGTATTATTTGCTAAAGTGATTTTTGATAAAACTCCTGCATATCGAACCAAGTCTAGCCTTAGTTTAAAGTCGGATTCCACTTCAGCATGCCTCAATTTGAGACTTTCAAGCTACTTTTAAACCTTGCTACAATCAATCGTCCACAATTGTGCAGCAAGAAAACTTGTAGCCTGTGCCTGTCCGATATTCACCACCCCATAGCCGAAAAAGCTATTTGTCCCTCCTCGTCACTTCTGAGCACGGACTCCATTCTACTGCTGAACCATCCACATTTGATTTAACTTTACAAACCAAACTTCTTCTAAGGAATCCCTACCAGTAATGATCTCCCTTCGCCGCCAAAACTTCTTGTTTCAAACAAGAACATCTCAAATTTCAGATACATTCGACCAAATATTCTTCAAATGCCAATGGGTAGGTAATGACTGAGCTTAGTCAACAACTTGCTGTGCCCACATGATGGATGGTCTTCCTAGGTACCAGAGCCCATTTGAAAAATCGTTTCGGGATCCCCAAATCAGATCCAAAGACATTTTAATACTTCCTAATTGAAGGATATTGCTGTTGGACAAATTGGCAAATTGCCACGGAAGTTATTCGAATTAGGCCCACATCGCTGACAACCAATTCTATTAACTTGGAGAGTTGACAGCGTTTGACAAAAATTCAGGCTGGTAGCCCTGATTCCGGATGAATAAGGCAGCCCAAAATATGGAAATGAGATTTATTGCCCAGATTTAGTTATGATGGGCCGGATCGTGTAATAAAGGGAAAAGTCCAACAAACCCCGTTTGCACCAACAAATCACGACCCAATACACTACTTTTAACTTTCCTTCTCTGCGGGCTTCTAACTCCATTATGAATCTCGTGTACGATGGTATATCAAGAGCTTAAATCTCTCGTTCCTTCCTCCTATATAAAGTTGATACGATGCGTAATTGCTATCAAATTTGTAAATATTTTTCCTTGAATTTTGATCAAATATTATATTAATTGGTAGGTTCTATATATATTTTTAGTTAATGACGTTAATTATAGAAAAGTGGAGCAAAAAAGTGATTAAAGGAGACAATTTTTCAGAAGACTATGAACCGGTTTGTTGTGGGTACGTCCAAATTCTGTTGTCAAGTCCGGAGAGATCGACATTTGCGCCCCTTTGGCAATTTTTCAATTCAGGTTAAAGTCCTTAGGGGCGTATTTTCTTTTCCAAGATGATTGGCCTTCAGTCTTTCCAGCCTACATTAGGTATCGAGTTAGCTTATCTTTTGTCATTTTTAGGGAATATCATCCTTTTCTTAAGAAAAATTAGAAAAGTAGTAGCAGTTTCGAAAGAAACGTGAGAAACGGGGATTTCTTCTTTGACTTTGAAAGGGGGATATCTTTGTGTTTATGGAGGTGATTGATTAGTCTCGAACGAAAAACAGGGGAACGTCTTTGTTGTTTGGAGATTATTATTAGTCTCGGCACAAAACAGAAACTAAGGAGCCGTCCATCTTTTCTCTTTTGTTTTGCCATTCGTCGAACGCTTATGCAACTTTTGTCAATGAAAGTGCTTGGATTATTCCCAAGGATGAGTGGGTAATTTTCTTTTTCTAGTCAATGGGGTAACCAACGATATGGTTCAACTATAACTGTGAGACGTAATTATTTTTATCTATTTCTTTTATTCATTAATATTCGTATGTTTTCTGATTTAATTTTGCATGATTATTTTGTTATCTGAATATGAAGGGCTCGATATTTAATTCAACCTAATAATCTATCACCAATTAAGACAGTTAATCCGTAATTATTTAATTATTTTAATTTAGTGGTAACTAGCGTAATTGGTTTCATATTAGGAAAGTATATGATCTAATTTAAATAAATCCTTATAACAAGGTTTTTCTAGTTTTTATTGCAATTAATAAATTAAATTCTACTGGCGTAGTTTAACTATCAATAATTATCAAAAGGAAAAGCTGATTGTCATTGTTTGTTTGTTTGACAATTATAACATATTTGTTAATGAATAGATGAAATTATTATTGCATCAATGAGCAGTTGTATGAACCAATTTCGGAGTTTTCTCCTTCGCTAGAGCTTTTTTATTATTGAATTAATTTAAAATTTCTTTCGTTTGATTGCTTTTACTTAAATTGATTTTTTTTTATTTTAAATTTTCAAAACCCCCATTTAATTCTTGCTTGGATGGAAATAAATCATCTAGTTTATGAGGAGACGACTCTACCCACAGCTATATTTGAATTTAAGGCTCCGTTTGATAAAACTGAATCTGAATTCTGAATTCTGAATAGTGAAACAATTAATTTGCTGAATATTAAGCACTGAAAAGAGATATATGAATATCTGAATCTTAATGCTGAACATATTTATACTGTTTGATAAACATTTATAACTTAATGCTTAATAAGCTAAATTATACAATTTTGCCCTTCTATCTTTTAATCCAAAAAGGAAATAGAACCTATGATTTAATTAGTTTAAAATTGTTAGGTATGAAAATGACAATATTTATTTTTAAATCAAAGTAATATAAAAGAAGAAATATATTATGGAAAAGTCCAAATATCGGTGCAAATATATTTTTAAATCAGAGTTTGATAAAAAAAAGTCCAAATATAAGCAAAAGGAAGCTGCAATAAACAAGTTTTAAATTCACACCAAATTATATAGAAATTTAATTACTTCAATGGAAAAATGTTGACGCTACCTTGGAAATAATGAATTTGAGATCGGTGAGTACGGTAGCAATAAAAAAAATTGGGAGGAAAAAAATGACAAAATTATGAAAGAGTAGAAAGATGGAAAAAGATAAGGAGCAGACAGATGTGAGTAGCATGGAAAAATTGTAAAAAAGTCATTAAATAAGGAGAAAATAGAAGTAGAAAGCCAATACACAGAGAATGTCAGGTTGTTTAATTAGATAAGAATTTTGGATAGAGAATATTAGGTTGTTTAATTAGATAAGGATTTTGAGTGTAATTAACAAACAAGAATAGATTTGGTAGATAAGATAAAATAGTTGAAGTAAATCTCTTGATTCTTATCAAATTAAGCATTCAGTTACGATTCTTGTGCTGAAAAAAATATATACAAATTCAGCACCACTTAATAATTTCAGCAGAAAAATTTTTATTTATCAAACACCCAAAATATCTGAATGTTTGAATGAATTCAGTTTCAGCACTTTGTTTTTAGAGTAGGAATTTTAATTTTGGTGGTTTCACACCCATCAAAAGTTTACATGATGCTTCTTCAAAAGTGATGATTCGGTCCTTTCAAATGGATCTGACTCCGTTCCAACTTTGTTTTAGTTGGCGAAATACTTAGAATGTGACTCGAATTAGTGGGGAGTATAACCATGCTGAATCTGATCAAATGCTAATGTAATGCAACATCAAAATGAACAGAAAATTTCGCGTAAGACAAGTTTTCGAGGGACGCCTATCGCCAAGAAAAAATAATGAACTCACTTTAAAATTGTTTAAGCATAGAATGTAGACAACGGCATGTATATGTCTGCGTCTTTCATACTTTTGGGAATAAAATTTTTCCGTCGAAATCTTCTTGCTGCCTTTGCTCCTATTTTGATTTGAAACTTGGCTATGTACAGGATAAATAAACAGGGATAAATGTTCTTTTCTGTTAGAGCTCCAACGAGGTTGTTTACGCTTAAGCACTCAAGCCTGAACGGGAAGATTTGCTCCAAAAAGGAAGAAGAACATGAGATTCAACTCAATCTCTTATCTTTTCATTTTGTTGAACCAAAACGAGCCTGATTTTGTACAATTCAACTTGGTTGAACTCGAACCGACTTTGAGATCAAGAGGGTGAGTTTGAAATTATCTTTGTTTGCCACTTTGTTGTGTTTCGTTACTTTTTTTAAATGAGCATATACATGATCACTTTGTTCTACAATTCCATCACTTTTGTGGATAATCTTATATACATTAATAATGTATACATTATTATGATTATGTATATATATATATATATATATATATGAAATTTGAATTTTAAATTTAAATTCAAATTGCTTGTCATGCATCGATCAATGATCATGTATATATTGTCAAGATTAATCCTACCTTTAGTGCCCGCTAACATCAAGTTTATTTCGTTCTTATTTTACCTTAATATAGGTCCATATTCCATTTAAATAGAATGACAATTGGGACGGGCGCCTGCAGGGGTTGATGGGGTGAGGCGAGGATCATTTTCTGCCCCCCTTAAAAAATGGGGTGGGGGATAAGGGAGTATACCCCTGTCCCATTACCCACCTAAAAAAATAAATATATTATAATTATATATATAATATATTTGATATTATTATTAGTTATAAGTATTAGATTATGTATATGTAATATAATTAATATTATTATTTATACTCATAATTATTCATTTGTAATACTATAAATTACTGATTTGTTATATTAATACATTTATACTAAATTACTAATTACACTTTTATTCTTTTGCACTTAACAAATTTCTATTGTCAAGAAGTTATTAAAATGATTCTCAAAGTATGGATTCAGATGCATCAGCTTTGTGGATTATATTCTCATAGATATATAAAGCTTTGCAACCTAGAAAGCATTATGGGCACCTAGAAAGTTGAACAATGTTGCTCATTCATTTTATCCATTAACTTAACTGAGGAAAGGGTTGATTTAGTTAGTATGCATGCATTAGGCATTTCTTTTGATGAAGAGTGGCTACACTCTTAGCGCCGAGATGCACTTGTAAAGTCAATTTGGGCCTTTGCTCAACAATTGTATAGTTTATAACATATCAATGAAATTATCTAACGTTTCTAGAAAAAAAAAAAGGTATATGGAGGGCCTTTCTTCCAGATTTTATTGTTACCACACTTGTTGTAGAAATTATTTTACATTAATGAAATTTCTTTTTTTCTATTTAAAAAAATAATTTTTTATTAGCTCTTGCGAGCACCCATGGGAGAAGCGGGATGGGGTGGGGGGAATGTTTGGGCATTCCTACATGTGAGCATACAACACAAAAGAAAAAAGCAAACAAAGAGGGTAGGAGTGCATATTAAATACTTATAAAACATTACCAAGTTTTTAAAAAAATTGAAAAACATGTAGCCAAAGCCAAAGCCAAAACGAAGGTTATCTTGTGCCTAGGACTGTCAATGGAGTTGGGCCAACCCGAGCTCGGCTCGTTCGACTCGACAAAAAACCCGATGAGCCCGACCTTTTAGTGAGAGTCGGTCTGAGTTTGAGCCTAAAAATTAGACATGAATTAAATATGAGCCGAGTTTGGGCCTTATTAGGCTCAAACCCGATATAGGTCCGACCCTTTAATTACCTATATATATAATATTTATATTTTGATATTATGTATAATTATATATCCAAATATATTATTATTAAATACTAAATATATATAAATTACAAAATACAAAAATACATCTAAAAACTTTTTCATAAGCTTTCTTGATAGCCAATATTAGTAATGCATAACTGAATCTCTAACTTTTCTTATTGGTTGAGTAAATTTTTGTGTTGGTATAATATTAGTTGATTTCTTTTTGGTCTACAAACACAAATCATCAAGCATGTTTGGATTCAAATCAGAAGATTATAAAAAAGTTTCAACTTTTAAAGATGTATTGGCTTATGATCGCATGTTTTATTACTATTTTTCATGCATTTTGAACTAATTAAATATAAATATTGTTGAAAATTTTTTGGTTTATATACTTTTTAAGAACTATTATTTGTTCATATTTAGTTTTAATATTATAATCTTGTAAATGTTAAATTAGTTTTACAACTTAATAGTTATAGTAATTGTATTAAGAAAATTAAGGAGTAATAAGTGAGTTTGACTTAAATCCAATAAGGTTCACAGCCCGAATATTATGTGAGTTAAGTATGAGTTTCACATTTATGAACCCAAAACTCATAGCTCGAATCCCGAAAATGTTTCAAATTAAATGAGTTGAGTTTAAACTTATGAAATACGGCTCATTGGCCCGATTGACAGACCTACTTGTGCCATAAAGGGTAGTGCAATCAAATTCAAGAATCTTGAATCCTAGAACCTTGAACCAGTCCATAAATTAAAACATCTCCCGTTAGCTATCAATGTCGTGTAAAGTCATGAAGCGAGGCCAGACGAAAGTTGTGATTATTTTTTTCTTAAATATATATATATATATATATATATATATATTTATATATATAACCTAGTGATCGGCACGCAGGAACCAATAACCGTCAAAATAATTAATGCTAGCAGACAACAATCAATAAACGGCAAAATAATTCATGCAAGATTTCAACTCAGATTATGGCGGTCAGGCATCAGCCTGCACTGGCGATGTTTTCAAACCTAACCAAACTTAAGGAAAAAGAAAACCGCCAAAACAGAAAAAAGAGAAAAGGACAATAAATTCTCACTCATTAACCATCAATTGCTGTCCCGATATTGATGGAAGTAGTCCAAGCGGCAGAAACAAATGATAATAATCCCGTGGGAAACCGGGAAATTTTTGGAGAAAAATTTTACAGCATTAATAGTCGGAAAGCAAAAACCCATTAATCAACAGCAGGAGTCTTGGGTGCATGCCGTCTGACTAAGGTAGTTTCCAACCAAACGAGCGGTTGGAACCGACCCGAAGTGACTTAAATGGAGTGGTATATTCATGTTGTGAATTTGGGTCAGGAAATATATATTATCGTGAATTTGGTTAAACTTTAGTCCTTTACAGGCTACAGCGTGCAGCAACCGCCTCTATTTGAAGAGTCCGTAAAGCAAAAGGGACAATTGGACCAAGTGAAAGAAGAAGTGGACGATTTTTCCCGTCAGTATGCATGGCAGGTATTTTTGCTTTGACCACCTATAATTGAATTACATTTTGAAAACAAGAGCAATACAGGCAGGGACGGAGCCAGAAATTTATTTTTGGGGGGCCGAAGTGTATTAAAATTTTTTTTTTGTGACGAAATAAATATATTTAATAAGTAAAATTTAGAATCAATAATTATAAAAATAATAAAAACATATAATTATATGGAGAATGATTAAAAATGGTAGCTCTGCAGGGAGGATCTGGGTATGTTCGAGGGGTACGATATCAGAATGTGAGAGTAGATGACGTTTCAAATCCCATTATCATTGACCAATTCTACTGTGATTCGCCGACGCCTTGCCAGAACCAGGTATGATTCACCCCTCTAGCTTCATGGTTTTCCAGAATAGTTGGTTAATTGGGAACCAGACGGACTTTGTATTTTCTGCTCTCTTGGTGAATAAACTCTGAATGATACTAAAATTCGACCAAAAAAAAAAAAGTGCAGGCAATGTTTATCTACTCATCCTTAAAATATCCTGACAACGACTTTTTATATCCAGAGTTCTGCAGTTGAAATAAGTGAAATCATGTACAAGAACATTAGCGGGACTTCCAAAAGCAAAAACGCCATGAAATTTGCATGCAGCGACACGGTTCCTTGCAGCCACATTGTGCTAAACAACATCAACCTAGAATCTAGGGATGGTACCGTAGAGACTTATTGCAACTCTGCCATAGGGTTGGGTATGGATACGTGCAACCCTCTGCGGAATGTCTGACCTTATCAGACAAAGAAAAAATCATCAAGCAGGAGCCTGAGCTTGCCCTCTGCAAAATGGCTGGGCTGGCCGCCGGAATCCCCTATATATAGGGGGTTTTCCGGCGGCTTGGGGGGGGCTTAAGCCCCCACCAGCCCCCCCTTAAATCCGTGGCTGAATACAGGCTGATTCTTGCTGAGCTGATTCACTTGTTTGTTCGATGGAAAACCATTTTGATCATAAAATGCGGTTGTAACTTCATTCGTTTAAGCCACAGCCCCGCAAAGTACTACAGCAAAAGGCTGCGATTTTGCTTCGGGACAAGCCACCTCACTTGAGCCATTACTCTAATCTGCAAAAACAAATTGATCTGTGGCGACACAAGGAATGGGAGGTAAGGATATCGCATATTTGGCGAGAAGGAAATAATAGTGTGGATTGTTTAGTTAAAGACTCTGTTTTAAAACTCGGACCGGACCGGCCGGTCGAACCGGGAATCGGCCAGGTAGCCGGTCCGAGTCATATTAAAAAATCGAAAATTTAAAACTCGGTCAAAGCCGGTCAAAAATCGGGTTTGACCGGGAAAAAACCGATTTTTTCGGTTCAACAATAATTTTTTAAAAAAAAATTCAAACTTTTTAATATTATGTTTTGACCTCCTAAATTGTTAAAACTTATTGATATACCTCAAATATTTGATACTTTATAAATATTGTCCTAAAATTTGATGTTATTTTTCAATTAAATTCATAATTTTAATTCTAAACTTGTTAATATTTATTAAATAATATAAATTGCTACTTGATTGTTCTAATTTCTTTGTATTTTCTTATTAAATATATTTGAAACATCAAATATATATGAATATACCTTTATTAATATCAATATATTATTAGATATTATACATATAATATTTTAATTTTTAAATAATTTTTATTTATGATGTCATCCGGTTCGACCCCTATCGATCTCCAGTCGAATCCATTGACCCCTGACCCCTGACCTCGGCCGAGTCGCTATCCGGTCCGGTTCTGAAAACATAGGATAGCCTTAATAAGGAGCCAGGGTTACATCGTTTACAAAGCCCGCCGGATATAGTTCGATGATGGAAGAACTTGGATATTGCGGGAGTAACCACCCCGCGTTTTGTATCTATGTTTTGAGCTGCTTAGCTCTCCTTGATAACCAAAAAAAAAAAGTACTACAGCAAAAGTGTGCATGGAAGTCAAGTAGTATATAGTAACTATTAATACTTTTTTTCCCACAAGCCGGTGGAGAACATTTGCAACCTCAAAGTAAAAATTGTGCTAGTAAAATATTCCTGAGACAACTATTAACCCATAATAGTAAGATCAACACAAATAACTTTAATTGAATAAAATTACAAACTGACTTGAAAATGTTAGGATGAATAATGATAATGTTAGTTGATTCAAACAACTTGTCATTGTAAAATTTGAACTAAAAACCTCTACCCCTCGATTTGACATGCAGGAATGACATAAAAAGAAAAGATCGTTTCGACTTATTCATTTTATTTTCATGTTTAGCATGAATCATTTAAGTTGGATGACCCTTTCTCCATTTAGGATGCTCACACCATGATACCAACTCTTTTTCTTTTTCTTCAAGAACATTCACTCCTCAAAATGTTCAGGAAAACATCTTTTTATTCAACCTTATCCTAGAATACTCAAAAATAACAAGCGGGATGTCAAGTTTGACAACATCAACTCAGGGGAAAGAATAAATGAGCATCTACGTCTTAGTGTTCTAAGAATTGGACAGGTGTATAATACTACATTAAAGTCAAACGAAGAAGTAGCATTTTCCTGATGAGCAAATGAAGAAACAAACAAGTTCACATTTTCTCTCCCAGAATTGAATGTGGAATAAATACATCCATAAACAGACATAATTGTAACGCATAAAGCAAAAAAAAAAAAAAAAAAAAAAAGCAGCTGCACCTCCAAGTGGTTACTTACGACAGGTGGACTGGTGAGAAGAAACAGTCAATAGAGTGACGGCGTCACAAGCAAAACCATGGAAATTTCCAGCTTAATATGTTTTCCTATTCTTGTGGGACTAAATTCTCAGTCGATCAAAGACGCTAATGCCGGCTCCCAGTACAGTGGAGTATCAGCTTTGGGAACCCATTGTTGTCAAAAGAGTTGTGATCCCAGTTGTAGGATTCTACGATTCACCTTTCTAATGTTGATTTGGATCATCATTTCAGTCAGAGTTCTTAATTAATGAGTTCAAAATTGTCTTTGACCAATTAGTTCTACTGATCGAGATTTATGTGATCTGCACAACCTGGACTCCATGGGATTTTTCCATCAAATTAATACTACTACTGCTTAATTTCTCGTAACAAAAGTCAAAAGTCTTCAAGTGTGACTAACTAATACAAGTAAAATGATGTGGAAAAGGCACTACTGATTAGAATTTTTTTTCAAAAAAGAAATAAAAAGAAGAAAGTTTACTCTGATCCATGTTGTTAGCTTATCGAAGGAATCGGCGGCTGAGTGCTATAAATGTCTGCAACACATACCATTTCCATGGTTCTAGACTACTGTTTACTAAGTATTTTGACTCATGCATGCTATGCACGGGTTTACATTTTAAACTATCACAATAACAAAAATTTACTTTTGTTACATGAAATTAAAATCTAAAAAGTTTTTAAGAAGTATTTTTTTTATCCAAATTTATGAGAATGAATTATATTCAAAGAAAAGGGTATAAAAAATGGTTCAGTAGAATGTGCTAATTATTTTCAACATCGAGTTAATTTTTAACTATAGGTTGCATGTTCCGATCCCTCAAAATAAAAAAGGTTGTTACTATATATGGGATCATAAGAAATATTTATGTAGATTTACTTGTACGGATAAGTTCAAGTCAAATTTTATTTATCTATTATAAGTCAATATCTAATAATATTATGCATAAATATATGCAACAGAGACCACTGAATCACCACCGATTCAGACGAGCACCTGCTCTGCTGACAACATTTTCAGGAAAGTCTGGATTTTGAAATGTAATAAAGAGGATTTGATTCTTTGACCTACACCCAAATAGAGTTTTAAAACTCTTTTAATGGCTAATTAGTCTAGGAGTAGGTGGTTACTTACAATTCGTTCTAAATTTTGACTTTGTGATCATTTCCAAGTTTTTCATTCAAATGAATCTATTGCCTCAGTATCACCATCCAACCAACCAAATTTTTAAGTTGAAAACCAGGTGCGAACTTGTGGTTGTCAGGGTGCCTCTTTCATGATTTACTTGGACTTTGAACCTGCATCACTTCTTCTTCATCTAGAAAGGCACAACTTCTAGATGTGGGAAGGAGCTTGGCTACGAGAATGACTAATCCCAGGGACCCCCCCTGCATTGATGTTCGTGGTGTTGCTTTACCTACATGAGTCTCTGTATAACGCTCACCCTCCATTGTAAGGAAAAAAAGAAAAAGAAAGGCACAACTTCGCAGGCCACCGCAGTCAGAATCAAATTACCACAGCGTGCATCGTTGTCGGACGGACATGGTTACTGCTATGGTCTTTTCAATTAGGCTACGCTGCTGGCCGGATAAATTTCCAAGTTGATCTGTAGCCCAGCAGCTTAGTTGAGTTAGTTCAAATGAACTAGCAGAATCGACTACTAAAAAGTAAAAACCCAAAAGTTATTTTTTTTAAATTTTAAAAAAGAGGTTATTATAACATTCAGGATCGGGTTCAAATAATTTGATGTGTAAGCATGTACGCTACAACGTGACAAATAGTAATAATTGAGTAGTGTCACTAAGAAACGAATACTCGTCAACATCTGATCACTTGGCTTTATATTCAAATTATTCTAAAAATATTTGTATTCATGAATTTCGTCGTTGGTGTACCATAATGATGGTGTTTTGATCGGCCCTTATTATGGTGGTCGTGTTTCCTTTTTTTTTTTTTAATTTTATTTAATGGATAAAAACTTTCCTTGCATGGCTTCCAGCATTCAACTGCGCGCTGTTAATGAAAGAGCACATACAATTCTCACTTGATTACTAGCACTAGAGCTCAATGAAACTTGCTCTTGTATGTTCTTTCTACTGTGTTCTCATGCTAGCAAACAACCGGGAAAAATAAATAGAGCGCATTTATTACTGCAATGACGTGAAAGTGAAATTAGCAGCTTTACAATGCGCTTTCACATCTAAATTCCAAATACGACAACTGATGATACATCATCGTGTCCTATTTAAATATTAATCTCCAAAAATATTTTTGAAGTTTCATTAACAAAAACGAGATCTGCCTTGCGAACAAAAGGTCAATTTTGGTGTTCCCTCTGTGAATAACGAACGAAAGCGTCGGTTCCTGCTGCAGGAAATTATTTTCCACAACAAAGTCCGTTCTTTTTCCATCATATCCGTGGATAAAAGTGGCTAATGTTGTTAGCGGGGACAAACACACTATTAAAACGATTTTGGCTCTTAGTGCTGGGTCGTCTCGGTAGATATATCAAACTTTTCGAATATTTTTGTCGAGTTACTTCGAGGTAGCAATTGCCCCATCAAAACAGGGATTCGAGGTCTCGCCAATGTTTTGAAAATCGAATCAGATCGATCGAATTGTGAATCGGTCGTGACTTTGATTTGATTCATACTTTAGATTGGTTAGGTTTAAGAATTGATCAAAACCGTGTGAATCATAACGAACCATGAAATGACAGTTTTATGCTCTTGTCAATTAGACTGAAAAAAAAAAGAATAATTTTTTTGAAGTCTAAAGACTAATCACTAAAATTTATCTTTGAAGGTGTAAGCTCTTTGAAAAATATTTATGTTTTTATCAGTTGATCTCTTAAATTAGTCCACGTGATATCTTATGTTGTACACGTATATTTATATATTTTATTAAAATAACATTGAATCGAGGTTAAACCGATCAAAACCAATTGAACCGCGACCCAAATACCTCATTAGTTTACTTACTGATCCGAGTTTTAAAACATTGCATCTCACCGGTCAAATTTAGTCCTTTTCAGAGTAAAATGGTTATTTCAAAATCTTTGATACCCTGCTCTCTATCTTATTTATGCTCTTTCAGGACCAACGGGATTGAAATATGGGGGGAAGGGTTGAATTAGAGGGAAATATTGGAAGGTTAGTATACTAAGAGGTCTTAAATTGAAAAAATCTGGTAGGTGGGTAAGTGGGGTTGGTAGGACCCATCCACACAAAAGTATCAAAACAGCCGCCGGCCAAGGGCAACGGGCGCTCACACTTTGAGACCCGAGATATACTACTGAGTCTACTAGTTTTGCACCTATAAATTGAGCCAGGCCTGGGGGCCATTCTTCCACCGCCATCCTACTACTGCTTAGCTCAGTTTGCTTAGTTTGCGGTTCCCAGCTTGATCAGTTAACTAAGCATATTTACTTGACGACCCAAATGGCAAGCGTTAAAGCACTCGTGCAATCTCAAGACCTCAAATCCCTCCCTTCTGATTATGCTCACTTCAAAGACAGCCAAAAATCCATTGTTGCAGGCCCTGAAGTTTCGCTTCCCGTGATTGATTTTTCTTTGCTCAGCTCAACCAATCCTGATGAACGTGCCAAAGTCATCGAGGACCTCGGAAAAGCCTGCGAGGAATGGGGCTTCTTCATGGTACACTCTCTTTTTCTCCCTTCATGAGAATAAAGTATCTAGCAAACATAGACTGCGTACGTATCCTACTCGAGAATTGTTTGAATCTTCATACTCCAACCAATGCAATGTAGTTCGTAAAAGAATTTTTTCTCCCCCTTTTCGCTTTAGAATGACAGGGAGAGGGAGTTCAATTGCCACCGTTGTCGTCTTTCTTGTTTTGTCCTCCTCTCACCGCTTTGCTTCTATAATACTCCTTTGAGAAAACCATCATATTCTTCACCACCATGAACTTTGCTGATGTAAAAATTATATACATATATATATTTGAACCAATGAATAATTAATCGCTTGGTCCGGCATGCATATAACTAGTGTTGCATAGCATATCTTGGGTCCCATGATTTGATTGAATTGGATGATGAAATATAAGATGCATGCAGGTGGTAAACCATGGCATACCGGAAAACCTAATCAACTCATTGTTTAACGTGTGTAATGAGTTTTTCGACATGCCGGAGGAGGAGAAGCTCAAGTTCGAAACCACAAATCCCCTGTATCCGGTCATGGTCAGGTCCGGCAGTACAATTCACGATAAATCCAACCAAACAGTCCTCTTCTGGAGAGATTATCTAAGGTTCTTTGTGCATCCGGAGTTTTACTACCCGGATAAACCCCAAGACTTCAGGTAAACCATCCATCCCATCATAGTTTTTCCTTTCCCGTGTCAACAATCGTGATTCCCCTGTGAAAAGTTACGTAGATGATTTGCTCGCTACTAGTAGTAATGAGCCGATTTATTGGCAGAATGATCCAAATATAGTGGATCCCCTCACCCCTTGCCAACCCCTCCCCCACCTAAAATGAAGTGGATACAATGAACTTTCTATTGTTTAAAAGAAGACAAAACCAAAATGCCTTTTTTTTTGGTCAATTTTTTAAAATGGAATAATTAGATCAGAAGTCAACACTTGTTTTTCAATGCATTTTTTTTTTAATTTCTCGAACAATATTTTTAGAATTAATCTTTTCTACACTGGCAGTAATTACACTGTCAACGTTGGATGAATAACAACTATATCAAATTTGAATTTGAAATTTAACTTTTACACATATGTCATGAATCAAATCGTGATAGTATATATAATATATATATGATTTACTCATATTTTTATTTTACGTATATTACATCATAAAAAATATTACAATAATTATTCCAGATGACATCTTAAATAATACTCTATCCAAATACACTCGCTACTAAAGCAATACCAATCTTCTGGATGATCATTTATAAATCATCCATATTCTTCTGACCGACCCAAGGGATTACGAAAGTGTTTTACAGAAGCTTGTTATGTTAGTATTAAATAGGAATAGTAATAATAGGTATGATTTGACTTATAGTGACTCATAAGTTCTGCTGTTGCGTCACTTGTGGCGGGGCCTCGATTTGTTAGCTGCACTAATAAGTAAGTTACAACGCACGGAAGTGTGAAATTGACCTGATGTCAATTGATTTTATTGCACCATTATCCTTAAAAATTGCACTACCACTTGACTCCAATTGCCTGAAAAATGGTCCCGTACTTGCCCACCAAACCCTTTTATTTTCTACTTTATTTCTGTTGACCCACGCGACCTCAAAAAAAAAAAATAGCAAAAGGAACAACAAAAAGAATGAAAAGCAACTTATATAGATTATTATATATAAATAAATATATGTTCTATGTTGTTACCAGTACATGGAAACTGAACTGACTAGTAATGGGTTCCAATCCAGACGGGGTCATTTTGACTTAATTTGAATGGGTGTAGGGATCTTATATCGGAGTATTCTCAGAGAACCAGAGATTTGGCATGGAAATTACTGCAGGGAATATCACAGAGCTTGGGCATGGAAGAAGACTACATCCAGAAAGCCATGGACTTGGACCACAGTACCCAAATCTTCGCAGCAAATTACTACCCACCCTGTCCTCAACCTGAATTGGCAATAGGCATTCCTCCTCATACGGATCATGGCCTCCTCACCTTTCTCCTGCAAAATGGAGTTGGAGGCCTCGAGATCCAACACGAAGGCCAGTGGTTCCACGTTAATGCCCTTCCCAACTCCATTTTCGTCAACACTGCCGATCAACTCGAGGTATGGATGGCATACTACTGCTCAAGTTTTACTCTAATTTGAACCTCTTGGATGGACGAAACCTAATATATATATATTTTTTTTAAAAAAAAGGGCAGAGAGAATGGGCTAAAAAACTTTGATGCTTTGAATTACGCAATGATTAAAAGAAATGCATAAATAATAAAATTTTCAATTGCGTGTTTCTTTTTTTTTTTTTTTGGGGGTTTGTTTGTTTATGAACTTAAAATTATTACCACCAGGTTTTGAGCAATGGGAAGTACAAGAGTGTGTGGCACAGAGCAGTGGTGAATAACGAAAAGACCAGAATTACGTTGGTGGTGCCGAATGGTCCATCACCTGATACAATTGTTACCCCAGCCGCACCGCTGCTGCGCGAAGCTCCGGCTGCATACGGTCCGATGAAGTACATGGAATACGTGAATGTACAGCGTGTGACCAGACTTCACGAGAAGCCCCTCTTGGATCGACTCAAGCTGCACTAGTTTGTTCTTCCTCCTGTCGTCCTGCTACCTTTCTTCCACCATTCTTTCCACCTTGTTACTGCATTTGTTACATTTGTAAACGAGGCGGGAGATATTGGACGCTAGCTGACGAGCTCCTCCTCCTCCTCCACTTACTAAAACTCACTGGAGGAAAAACATAGATGTATTTCTTTTTTTTTTCCTCGTACGACAGTGAGTGATAAATAAGTACTATTGGACTTGTACTACTGTGTTTTTGTGAAAGAGTTTTTCGTCCACTTGGATTCTCCTCCCTCCCAGCTAACCTACTTTCTCTCTCCCTCTATATATATATATATTTATATATGTGTCTTCCACTCTATGTATTTCGAACCATACTTTTGGAAATTCGATTTTTCGGGATTTTTAGGGCTAGGGTCTTTGTGATTGAGGGGCTGCAGCCCCAATCATATTCATCAATTTGAAGGTATCTTGTATATGTGGGCAACTTCATGCACGGTAAAGGCGGTTTGATCCTAGAAAGCGAGCAAATAAATTGATCTCTTCGGGGGAATCAGAGTTAATTCCAATTTGCACCATTTAACTATCCCCGAACACTCATTTTGGTCCTTAAACTTTGAAATGAAACACTTTAGTTCCTGAATTATAAATTTTATCCCATTTAAGTAAGACTGTCGAGGAAGTGGAACAGATTTTAGATTAAAGTGAAAATAATTTATGGACAAAAATAAAAGTAATTTTATATTTTAAGGATTAAAGTGGAATAAGTTATATACTTTAGGGACTAAAGTGAAATAGACTTGATAGTTTAGAGATTAAAGCGTCTTATTCTAAAGTTTAAAGACTAAACTGAAAGTTTAACGGCTAATTCCTTAAATTATAGTTGAAAAAAAATTCTATGAAATGTTACTTTGATATCTCATACTATACCTACCGTGCTGACCAAACATAGCAGGTAACCTACACTTTTTTTTTTTTTTTAAATTGAAAAAGCCCACGGTAGCCAATAGTTGGCCAATAATTGCAACAACCAAACCTGCCGTGCTTGCCTTAAGGTTTTTTTTTTTCCCCAAAAAGGTAAAGAACAAACACGGCAGGCAATCTTCCCATTTGCTAAAGCTTTTGCAAAGGCCTCCCAATTGCTAAATTGGAAAGAATGAGCAACATGTGCTGGGAATGGGCGAAAAATCGGGTTAGGCTATTCCTTAAATTTTTTTCAACTAACCGGATTTCCAAACAAACAAATAAATTCTATTTTTTTTGTCATGTCATGCAAAAGTTTAACTTATTGCTTGAATTGTACATGAAACGTTATCACTACTTATTCTTTTTTTATTTTTGTAAAAATAGTTTGAATATTTATATATTATCCATCGGCACATTTCTCACAATCTTCAGTAGCAAAATTTAAGTACGCAATTTTTCAAAGGATGTTGTCATTTCTTATTAAGTGAGCCAACATGTGTTGACTTCTAATACTTATCCAATGGCTTAGCCCTTATTTTGATTGTTAATTTTTGTGGAAAAATTTTACATTTTTTTATGAATATTTCTTTTATATACTTTTTGTAACCATTTTTTTATCTCGCATATATTACATCTTAAAAAAATATGTTATAGTAATTATTTCCCAAAAACTCTCAGAGTTCAATCAACGACCTCTAGTCTAATTAGGATATTGGTCAATACATGTCGTCCGTTGGTAAATCTATGAATCACTTTTTTGTTAAAAAAAAAAAAGTTGTGACTCATGAATTGACAGATTTGCCTTAAAACGTGGTGGTGAACAAAAGCAAAATCACCCAAACTTTTTTTTATAAAAACATAAATAAATATTTGCTAAATGTTAAAATGGAAAAAAAATACTTAATTGCAAAAACAAAAAAAAAATCTACCCCAAAAAATAGGGTATAGAATGGAAAAGAAATACTTAATGCGAAGTACTAACCTAAGAGAGAGACAGAGCGGACATGGATGGGGAGGAAGGCTCGTGTTTCTATCCTACAAAACTATCCTATCCTACTCCTGCAAAACAAGTATAACCTCTGCAAACAACAGGGCAGCCTTTTTTTTTTTTTGGATTTGATCGAGGGTAGCGTCAGAGTTTATTAAAAAAATTCTATCCTGCCGGGCTTATTACAATAGCTTAGGAAGACCAACTTGTCAGAGCAACAATTCGTGGGTTATTTTTTGCAGGTATAATCTAAGGAATTAGCCAAGTTTAAGTATAGTCCTTTTATTTTAGAGTGAATGGCCCAAAAGATCACTAAACTATTAAAAATGGCACCTTCTAGTCACCAAACTTTTTTTGTGGCTGAAAAGGTCACTAAACTCGCAAAAACTCTCCGGCGGAGTCATTTTACCGAATTTCAACGGTTTCTCACCCGGTGACAAAAGCACTTGGGTTGAACGAATATTCTAATATGGGCAAAAATGTCCAAAAGGCTATTGGAACAATAGATTGTTTAATTCCCAAAGTTGACCAACCACCAACCTAATGAGATTTACTTCATCTTCTTCGGCGGTAAAAAGGGTGATTGTGACTGCCTGTAAACCAAATGAAAATAGAAAATAACCCACCCAAAAACAGTAGTAAACTCCTCCGCAAACACCTTCACAGACACAGACACGCAAAAACAGCTGATTCAGAGTTGGGATTCATCCAGTTTTCAAATGGGTAGTCAATTTAGCAAAACCAAGGGACCGAGCACGCTCACCCCACCGCAACGAGAAGGCAGCAACTCCAGTCACAGCAACCATAGTAGTAGTAATGGGGAAAAAGCTAACGATGTTGCCTCCGGATCTGAGCTCCTACGAAGCCGCCTGCCAAGCCGATCCACAGCTCCGATCTTTGGATGCCACTCTCAAGGAATGCACCAGCCGAGCCATCAATTCTATAGCGGTAGGCCTCGACTTCAGGGCCCTTTCCCTGCTTCTTAAGGGCCATCAATTCTATTTTGGGGCTGGATTCCTCCTTTGTGGAGTCTCTTAAGCAGACGAGTGTTCCAATGGTTCTTTATTTCATTGTCAGTTCAACCAGGCAATCTTGCAGCTATGAGTGACCAACGATTGCCTAGCAGGGATTGGAGTCGAATAATGAGGTCCTCCTCAGCTGCTGTGATGTTTCCTCTCTTGATGCCCGGCCGAAGATAATTCATCCATCTTAATCTACAACTCTTGCCACATCTGAGCAGTCACCGAATTTCTAGATCTAAGGCACGTCTTTTGAGGGAAAAACAGGTTTACCATATTTTGTTGGACATTTTTGCCCCTTTACTATATTCCTCCACTCCACATTGCCCATGCCACCGGATGAGGAACCGTTGAAATTTGATAAAATGATTCTGCCGGAGAGTTTTTGCGAGTTTAGTGACCTTTTCGGCCACAAAAAAAGTTTGGTGACCAGAAGGTGCTATTTTTAATAGTTTAGTGACCTTTTGGGCCATTCACTCTTTAAAGTATGGCGACGCATGCTTTACGCCCGAGATATGGTGGACCAATTCTCAAAAATTTTAGATGTGGAAGGAAGGCAACAGCTAGCCTAGACTCTTACGTCATCAGGAGTTTTTACTATTTCCTCGGCTTGGGATGAGCTACGCACTAAATGAATGTGTCTAGGATCAATGAGATGTATATGGAATCATAGAATCCCTTGCAAAGTATCAGTTTTTGTGTAGAAATTACTCAACAATTACTTGCCCTTTCCTAAAGTTTTGAATGCATTCAGGTTCCAGCTTCCTTCTAAATGGGGAATCTCAAGATCACATTTTGTCAAATTGCTCTTTTGCATTCGTGGTGTGAGATTTCTTTTCTAGGGTTCTTTTGATTCCTATTTGTTCCTCAAATGGTAATCTCAGCAAATTATAGTGTTGGTGGTATCATAGCTCGACTAGTTCAACAAGGGGAGAGTTGTGCATGGTATTGCCGTCAATCATTTGTTGGGAGTTGTGGAAGGCCAGGAATATATCAATGTATGAGGGTGTTAATGTTATGCCTATGCAGGTCAGCCGAAACATACAATCCATGATGTTAGGTATTTCTCAGGCCATCCCCTTTGTCCAAGTGACTAAGGAAGATGGAATCCTATTGCAATTGGCACTATTGACTAAATTGCGCAAGAGGAAGCCTAAGGTTCCATGCTCGATCTTTTGGACCATGCCGGCAAATGGTTATGTAAAGTTAAATGTGGATGGATCATCCTTACGGAATCCCGGTTACTCAGGTGCAAGATGGGTGATTCGAGATTTGTGTAGTAACATCTTATGTGGATTTGCTATATTTCTGGGAATTATGACTAATATGGAAGCCGAGTCTTTGGCATTGTTTGAGGGAATGCAGCTGTCCATGGAGAATGGCTTTCACTATGTGCAAATTGAAATGGATTTTCAAGCCTTGTTGAATATGGTGATTGGCAAAGGGCAAGTGCCTTGGAAGTTATGGAAGGCCATTGCACACATCAAATCCCTAGCTCTTGGTAAGCAATTTACCTTTACTCATATATTCAGAGAGGAAAATCCTGTCGCAAAAGCTCTTGCAAATCTTGCCAGCTCCCCGTGTTATCGTAACAAATTTTCTGCATCTCAGCTTTTGAAGAATATCAAAGGTTTAGCTCGCCTAGACAAGGTGCAGATGCCTTATGTAAGATTGTGTTAGTTTTTTTTCTCTGTAAGGGAATAGTACTCCTCATTTATAGTTTTTTAACTTCTATTCTCCGTTTTAATAAAATGAGGGCTGGCACCCTTTTTTTTTAAAAGAAAATTCAAATCTTCTTCAAGGAAACAAAAAGGTTAACAAAAGAAAATGATGATTCGAAAAATCTTAAAGTTGATATTGTTTACAATCAAAGTGATTTGAAAAATTGAACGCTTTTCTTCAAAACAAAAAATAAAGTATTTTGCAAAAGAATGAGAACAAAAGTTTACTTGATGCCAATAAGTTTACTACTCTTAGAAAAAGTGGAACAAAATTTATTTAACCTACTTCTGTGAAATATACCAAAGCTATGTGCAATTTCTGTTGTCAAATAGGTCACATGAAAAATGAATGTTAAGTTAAAAAAATATAAGAAAAGGTATAAGGACTATGTTGATTGTTAGATCTAGTACTAACTCTCATGAATCCAAGGATAAAAGGGTACCAAATGTTATTTCTTAATTTTTTGTGTAGGTATGTTTAATGAACGTCACTAAGGAATCAAAGTGGTACATAAATAGTGGATGTTCAAGACATATGATCGGAGATGCTTCTCAATTCATCAAGTTAAAGCCAAAAAATAGCGAAAATGTCATTTTTGGAAATAATAAGAAGGCCATCGGTATAGGTGACATTGATAAAAATGGTGAAACTTTCATTCAAAATGTACTTCTAGTTAATAACTTGGGTTATAATTTGCTAAGTGTTAGTCAATTATATAATAGGGATCTTTATATATTGTTTAAGAAGTATGAGTGCTTGATTCTTAATACTAGTATCAATATTATTTTTAATGGATAAAGATGCAATGATATTTATATAGTTTATCTTGAAAAGATTGAGAATTCCAAAATCAAATATTGCAAAGTATCAAATGATGATGGTTGGATGTGGTATAGGAGATTTTAGCATTTTAACATAGATTTGCTAAATGAGATTTCAAAAAAAGGAGCTTGTTAGAGGTTTATCAAAAATCAAATTTGAAAAAGATAAGATTTGTGATGCTTGTCAATTTGAAATATAAACAAAGATCTCTTTTAAATTCAAAAATTGTGTTTCTATTTCTAGACTTTTGGAACTTTTACATTTAGATTTGTTTGGACCAACTGAAGTTGCAAGTTTAGGTGGAAAAAGATATGATTTTGTGATTGTTGATGATTATTCTAGATACACTTGGGTGCTTCTTCTTACTTATAAAAATGATGCCTTCAAAAAAAAATTTCTTTATTAGCCAAAATTTAAAATTTTCTGAATTTGAGAATTGTAAGAATTAGGAGTGATAATGGTTCCGAATTTAAATATTATGATTTTTCAAAATTTTGTGATCATAATGGTATTTTACATGAGTTTTTAACTATTAAGGTTCTCCAACAAAATGGTGTTGTTGAAAGAAAAAAAATAGAATTTTTCAAAAAATCACTAGAACCATGACAAGTGAAAGTGATTTATCAAAATATTTTTGGACCAAAATAGTTAATACGGCGTGCTATGTTATGTATAAAGTGCTTTTAAGACCTATCTTGAATAAGACTCCTAATAAACTTTTATTTGGTAAAAAGTCAATTATTGGATATTTTAAAGTATTTGATTTCAAATATTTTATTTTAAATATAAAAGAATATCTTGACGAATTTGATAAGAAAATGGATGAAGGTGTTTTCTTGATTTATTTTAGTGACAAAAGAGGCTATAGGTTTTATAATAGGAGAATTATTGTGATTGAAGAAGCTATCCATATTATCTTTGATGAATCTAATGATGTTGCCACAAAAAATATTTGTGAAAATGACAATATAGATTTGCAAAATAAGTTGACCATCCAAGATGAAGAAAATCCACCAAAAGAAAGTATTTCTCAAAGTGTGGAAGAAGGAGAAGAGAAGAAAGATGATGAACCTTCCAATGAGCTTCCAAAAGTTTGGAGATTTGCACAAAACCATCGTAAAGAACTTATAATGGTGATCCATCCGAGAGGGTAAAAATTCGTTCTTCTATTGGACCTTTATTTGATAATCTTGCATTGAGAAACCTAAGAATGTGAATGAGGCTTTAAAGAATGAAAAGTGGATTCTAACTATGCAAGAAGAATTAAACAAATTTGAAAGAAACAATGTTTGGATTTTAGTAGAAATGTCTTTAGATCATCCGGTAATTGGAACTAAATTGGTTTTAGAAATAAATTGAATAATAAGGGTGAGATTGTGATAAATAAGGCTAGATTAGTTGCTAAAGGGTATGTTCAAGAAGAAGAAATTGATTTTAATGAAACATATGCTCCAATAACTAGATTAGAATCCATTAGAATGTTTCTTGCCTATGCTTGCTTTAAAGGTTTTAATTTGTTTCAAATGCATGTTAAAAGTACTTTTTAAAATGACTTTATTGATCAAGAAGTTTTATTGAACAACCCCGCCGATTTTGAAAGAGAAAATTTTCAAATCATATTTTTAAACTTTTAAAGGCTTTATATGGCTTAAAATAAGTTCCAAGAGCTTAAAATAAGTTCCAAGAGTTTGTATGAAATATTAAGTGATTTTTTAATTGAAAATGGCTTTAAAAGAGGAGATGTAGATACTACTCTTTTTATAAAATTTTGCTTGAATTATCTCCTAATTATTCAAATTTATGTAGATGATATTATTTTTGGTGCCACTGGTGAGTGCTTGAGCAAAGAATTTTCTAACATTATGCAAAAGAAGTTTGAGATAAGCATGATGGGGGAGATAAACTTCTTCCTCGGGCTATAAATCCATCGAATTCAAGAAGGAATTTTCATCAACCAAATCAAGTACACAAAAAAGCTACTCAAGAGGTTTGGCATGGAAGACTCAAGGCAAGTGAAAACTCCAATGTGCACTTCAACCAAGTTTAACAAGAATGAAGAAAGTATCAAAATAGATGAAAAATCCTATAGAGATATAATTAGTAGTTTACTTTATTTAACCGCAAGTAGACCAGATATTATGCTTGTCATTTGCTTGTGTGCTAAATTTCCATCATATCCTAAAGAGTCTTATTTAATTGCTGTTAAACATATTTTTAGATATTTGAAATGTATCTTGAATTATTGCTTGTGGCATCCTAAATCTAAGATTTTGTTTTGATTGGTTTTTCGAATGGCAATTTCGCCTAATATAGAATAGATAGAAAAAGTATTAGTGATACATGCTATTTTCTTGGTGATTATTAGGTTTCTTGGTTTAGTAAAAAAATAAGGTGCTATTTCTTTGTCTATAGTGGAAGCCAAATAAATTACGGCCAGTGCCTGTCATGCTCAATTGTTGTGGATGAAACATATCTTACTTGATTTTTGTTTAAAATTTGAATATATTCCTATGTTTTGTGATAATAATAATGCTATCAATTTGACTAGGAATTCCATTCTACATTCTAGAACTAAGCATATAGATATTAAGTATCATTTCATTCGTGATTTAATTCAAAGAGGGGAAATTTGTATAAATTATGTGTGTTATAAAGATTAAATAGCGATTTCTTTTTTGAAAGGTTTGCTATCGGATCAATTCTTATACTTGAAATCAAGACTAGGCATTATAGAAAGAACTTTTTTAAAAAATAGTTCTCAGTTGATTAGTATTAGACGTCTGATATTGAAGAACAGACATCCGACACTGTTCTAAATAAGTTTTCCATTTTTATAGCTCAAACACAAGTGTCAGACAAACTCACTTTGCTCAGCCCTCCGATAGTCAAAATTATTAGGCTTTAAATTCTTTCCAATGCTCAGTTTACTCATTTTACTTAAAAAAGTTTCGGTGAAAGGGATAA
Source organism: Coffea eugenioides (assembly GCF_003713205.1). Taxonomy (NCBI): domain Eukaryota; kingdom Viridiplantae; phylum Streptophyta; class Magnoliopsida; order Gentianales; family Rubiaceae; genus Coffea; species Coffea eugenioides. The sequence continues at coordinate 22,233,924 of NC_040036.1, forward strand.
ACCCTAAGCTTTCCCCATCTCAAATTCGTTCCAATTTCACTGATTTTTCATCAAAATTAAACTCAAAGGTCATCTCTTTATGTCCTAAAACATCAATTTTCATCAAAATCTCAACAAAATCAGATCTTCTTGACCATATCTGAAAAATTCCAAAAATCTGAAATTTTTCAAAACCCTCTCTCTAAACTAATTTGTGAAAGTTTGATCATCTAGAATCACTTAGGTGCACTCATATAGACCTCCATAGCCATTTCCCTTACCAATCAATATAAGAACCCGAGAAGGATCTTTATCCACTGCTATCGGACGTAATGCTAGCAGAACCTCTTCCTTTGCTGCTATTCCAATGCATCAACAATGTGCAAGAGGCAAAGAGATAATTTCTAGTGGTGTTGAATAGACCAGAGCTAATCAACAACAACAGCAGCAATTATCAAAATTTATTGATGAAAAAGTTGAGAAGAGATATGATTTGGTTTCATAGAGAGTTCATCACTCAAAGGTCCATTGACATTTTCAATTTCCACAAATCTAAGCTTTAGCCTGTTTTAGATTACTTTAAATTTCAAAAATGGATTCATTTGTTGAAAATCACTCATTAGTTCACCATAAAATGGTGCATCAATGTTATGCAAATGTTAGATAGGGTGGTAGACCTTCTGAAGTCATATCTCATATTAATTGTGTAGATATCACCTTAACTCCTGAGTTAGTTAATCAAATTTTTTAGCACCAAAATTGAAGGGGGACGTAGAAGCAAGATTGCAAATTTTTTCTCCTATGAAGAACTCCGTATTTCATTTAATCACTTTAATGGCTTCAAATTGATGAAATATTTTAAAACTTTTTTTAAAACACCAAATAAAGCTGATTTGAGTGGACTTGATCCCTTACATCAAATTCTCTTTGATATGGTTTCAAATTTGTTGGTTCCAACTGATGGTCATCGTACGAATACAAATAAAATGGAGCTTTACTTATTTTATTGTTTTATGGAGAAAATTAGAGTTGACTTCGATTTTATCATGTGTCGTTTTATAAACAAAATTGGTACCAACACTAGAAGAAGGCTTTCTTATGCAAAGTTTCTTATCCCCATATTCAAGTATTTCAACATTCCTTTTCTTGGTGAACCTTCAAAGAAGAATTCCACTCATTTTTTCACCAAGAGTTATTTTAAATGTAAAAATGTCAAATTCTTGGATGGAGTTTGGGTCCAAAAAGAGGTTGTCTCATAGAAATTCATTCCAAACATGACCCTAATTTCTAGTAAACATCGTAGAATTGAGTCTCAACCTTCCTTCTCACAAACCATTTCTCATCTTTCCTTATTCGACCAAGTGGTGAATCTTTAGTGGAGCATGGTCTTGAACATGGTCTATAGATGGTGATGAGCCCGGAGCAACAAACAAATTACTTGAAAGGAAGAAACTTGCTTCTTAGTACTTCTTAACAAGAAGGTTCTTGTATGCCCATCCTAACTCAAGAAGAGCAGTAGAAACTAAAAATGGTCAATCTACTTCTATTCAAATTAGGCCCCAAGAAACTGTGACTACTCGGACTCCTACTCAAGAAGGAATCAAAACATCTCAACAAGCGACTCAATCAAAATTTCAAAAGGCTACCGATACTTCTCATCAAGTTGAAGAGGTTGAGGAGGATTCCGAGGCAACTGAAGATGAAAGAACATTCTAGCTAGTTTGTAAGAGGCTTGGCTTATCTCACATGGAATTTTAGGAACATTTAGATTCTCTTAGGTTCAATGTAGGATGCATTGCCTCATAGTATTGATAGTCATTTCTTTTGTTGTTTCTGTTTTAATGTGCGTATTCGGACTCAATGATAGGTTGTTGTGGCTCTTGTTGTGCATTTGGACTTATCTTTCTATTTTTATGTTATGGTTCTTGCCCTTAATGTGATGCCCCCACTTCTCCCAAGGGCGAATGTGACAGCCCCACCTCCCCCTAAGGTGAACCAAAAGGTTCGGCGGACCGCCTGCCCAGCTCTCGCCAGGACTCACTCACTCACTACAGTCCTCAAATATAATACAATGTAAATCTCAAATATACATCAATTCCTCCATGAATATACATATCAAAATGAAGCAAATACTAGTTCCCAAGCGTGGAATGTACACATACATTCGTTCAATTCCAAACATTCAAACAATCCCAACTATTACACAAGATGAATCTAAAACAAACTGTACATGAGATAATCCATCCAGTCACACGAAGAACTTAATACAAGTGCTTCCTTTGCCTCGAGCCCTGTGGGGAGAAAATATGTTTTGGGGTGAGTTAGAAGTTCAGTGAGTGTCCAGTAAAAATCAGAAATCAAATAAGCTTCACAATAGTGCATTTCGATGATGTCATGAATCAGTGATCAAATGTATGTTTATTGCTCTTGTGAGCCAGGAAAATCATTGTACTTAAACATCCAACTCTCAAACAGATCCAGTAACAGTCAAACGGTAATAGGGAGCCATCGGTGCTCCAAATAAATAGTGGTGGAGACGTTGAGTTTAAGCACACGAATTCCAAATACTCATTTGATCCAAAACATTTCATGGCACACACACAAGCACACATGATATGCAATCGAGTAAGCAATGCAAGAAATAGTTTGAAAAGTAACTTTGCAAATAGTTGAGGAATCACTCACCAACCACAGCTCAGGAACCATCCATCACAGACATTGCCTTGTTCAAGTCCAAGCTCTTCATTCTACCAATAATTAACCCAAACTCAAAGCGATCAAATGTCCTCAAAGATTGGACAGCACTTCCCCTTAAATTTCCTTATTTCCATCCTACAACAACCACCAATATCCATTCAAAACAGCACACACAAATCTTAGACTATAAAAGACACCTTTCGGCACAATAACAACAACTGAAGCTACACTTATCGGATTGAGACAATTCTTATGGCGTTTCAAAGCCAAGGCATATACCTACAGTTTTTATGAAGACCTCCAAAGCCAAATCATGCATTTTCATAGTCAAAAATCGAAATCTCAGAGAGGACAGAAAATTGTCCGTGAAACAAGGCTTGTAGGCAGTCATGGGTATTTCGGTCATTTCACATGGTACAGTACTCCAATCGATCTGAAATTTTGCAGGTAGATAACTAACTCATATGTATACAACTTTCATGTTTTGTCCAAAAGCTGGTTCGGTCTAAACCATGGATAAATTTCCAGTCCAAGTTGAGTCCAGAAACAAGGTAAAACTGAAATTACACTTCTAAACTAACCTTTGTATATAACCACAAGTACGCATACGAATCATAAGATATACCGCATATCTAATTAGGCCACAATGCCCCTTCAATATGAGCCAATTGATAGCTCCAATTCGAAACCCTAAAACTGAGATTTCCGCACAAATTCTGAAATTTTCCGCAAATAACCACAACTAACACACAAAGGCCCCATTTCACACCATATCAAGCTATTATTCCATGGCCAACCAACAATTATCATATAAAATTAGAAAATTCACTAATAAATCAGAACTTTATCAAACTCTACGTAAAATCATGAAATCTTTCACAAAATAGCATATTTAGCCAATAAAACCACTAATCTACCCTTATTAAGAACAAAGAGGAAATTTCTTAGCAACTCACCTTATAACTCAAGAAAGATAACAACTTAAAGCTTCCTCTTTCAAAACCAATCCACCACCTTCTTCAATCCTACCTAGCAAGCAAAGGATTTTTTATGGAGTAATTTAAGGTTCTAGTGGTTGGATCACAAGATACGAGCAAGAATGGAAGAAACAAGTTGAAGGTTTTCTTTCTTTTTCTCTCCATGAAGCTCGGCCAAGAAGGAACAAGAATGAAGATGATTTTCAGCCAAGAAACAAGATAAGAACGTAGGAAAATCAGCCGATCAAACTTGGTTGCTGAAGTGCCATGTCACAATCCGGCCAAGATCTGGCCGAATTTTCGGCCGGATTCGTGGCAGTGGCGAAATCAAAATTTTTCAAAATCCCAAGCCAATCCGACTAGGTATCCGGCCAAGAACTGGCTGGATTTCTGACCGAATTCTCCAAAAAACAAAGCTAACCACAAAATTTTCCTTTTCTTCTTCTTTCGGGCGTCACAGCGAACCCAAGGGTATCGGCGGGACGCCTGCCCAACTCTCGTCAGGACTCGATGCCATTCCAATCCAAACTTATGGTATATAACCAAAATAATACAAGTCGAAGATATGAAGAAATTCGCTTCCATACACAAGTATTCAATCTTACATCACAGTTTTCAAAATACATCACTTTCCCAAAATATACAACCTCCAAAAGTTGTCTTAACAATTACATTCAAAACCCTAATCAAAAGTCCAACAAGTTGACTTCTCCATAATTCCTTCCAATTCAGCTCCTGTTAAGGAAAACAAATCTAACGGGATGAGTGGTTGCTCGTGAGGCCAAGAAAACATGCAAAACACGTAGTTCAAATAACAATAGCACTTAAACAAGAATAAAAGCTATAACATTCAAGTAGTTCAATATTAACAATAAAACACACTTCATAAGGATACAGGAGCTCTCAGGAGCTATGTTCCACTTACTCGATCCAGTACCTCCACGAGTTGACACTCCGTCAATCGGGTAGGTTATAAATCCGTAGAACTTCACTTACACTTCCCCGTTCACAGTTACACCCCCTGCTCCGGGCCCGCACTTCTTTTATATAAGGCGATATTACTCGAGTATGCCAAACTCTCTCAAATAGATCAAGCTTATACATTTTTTTTCTCATGGCTCACCAAGCTTCTCAACCAAGCCCATGCCGGCTCGAGTCCCAAGGTCGGCCGATGAGTTTGGGCGTCCCCCACTATTATCAATTTAAGTCGAGGAGATTCACTCCAATCGACATATGCAACCATAGCATAATTCACTTTTGCAACACTTCACTTAATTCACTTAACAATTCACTTCAAGCAATTCAAATACACTTCACTTAAACGAGAACGAGTGCGATAAAGTACACACTCGACTCGACACTTTCAAAATACTCAATCAATGAGAACAATTAAGTACGTAACAACATTTCATACACTTGACACTCACCAAGTCAAAACAATTAAGCCTTTAGGCGTCCACTTTGAGATTCTCTTGAAGATCTCTTTGAGCGCCTTGACAAATAACAAGTACTTTCACTCACAATCACGTATTAACCAGGAAAGAAGGTACACTTATTTAGACTAGTCAATACTTCAAAAGAGAACTTTAATCACTCAAAAATCAAGGTTCAAAATTGAGGATTTAATAACACAAGAGAAACTGATTTTCTTCATGAAATCGAATTTAAAACGATCAATCAATATCAAAGAATAGGGAAAAGTTTCCAAAAACTCATTTCCCATCAAGTAGGAAAATTTCAGTTTTGCGCGTCAAATTTAGAACTTGCACTCAGTAGGTCTAAAATTGGAAAAATTTATACCGTTGGAATATTGGTTCGGAGTACTAAAAGTTCCCAGAAGACACTTTTCCAAGATTCTAAATAGAAAGTACTCATTTTTCAACTCAAAGTTTCAATTCCAATAGGATAGGTTTAAACCAGTGTTGGTTTCGCAGTCATCTTTGGAAATTCGGCATAATTCACAAAAAATGAATAAACCCTTGAAATTCATAGCACAATAAGAGTTCCAAACAAGTTTTCAAACGCGATAAACAGAACTAAATTCGGAGTCCTGAGCATCAAGATATAGCAGTTCAAAGTCGGTAAATTTTCACTACTAAAACAGTGAATTTCCAGATTTTAAAAGCCATCTTTGTAGTATCATTTGGATATCGAAAGGTTATTGAAATAACACCAAATTTAGTACACTTAAACCCCTATATGTGAATCCGGCCGGATATCTGGCCGGATTGTGACGCAGACCACTTTTCGTTTCGTTTTCGGTTCCGTCTTCCTTTTCATTGAAGTGTTTAATTGATGTCCCATTTCACCACATGATTTGGTAAGTTATATTTTGGCCTAGTGGTCTCCGATTGTATGTTTTCTTTTGGTTTTATCGTGCGTTATGCGGGATTTGTGTGATTTGTTTCCGTAGTCCCGACAAGAGTTGGGCAGGCGATCCGGCGAACCCTTTGGCTCGCCTTAGGGGAAGGTGGGGCTGTCACAGGCGGTATCAGAGCCGCTTCGCGTGATCTCTGCGCGGAGTGAGCTTGGGCCAAGTGGTGTTATGGTCTTGATTTCATGAATGTGTCTAAGTGCTCGTTTGAGCATAAGCTATGAACCGTGCATGTTATAAGTGTAAAAATATTTATCATTGGAACTTGAGGAAGATAGATATGTATGTCGGGTAGGAATCTATAATATGAATGATTTACTCTTGGGACTGGCCGGCTCGAGTTGTGAATTATCTTATTGTGGATTCTTGTACTTGAGTACCAAATAGTGGAGAGCGCGAGAATAAGGGTCTGTATAAGGAAGCGACTTTTCTTTATATTGGCTTTTATTATTGGTTATGTACCGTTAAGTTTAAATTTGACTCGTATTGTGCCCTGGCGAGAGCTAGGCAGGCGGCCCGCTGATACCATAGGGTTCACCCTAAGGAGAAATGGGGTCGTCACACATATATATATATATATATATATATATATATATATAACTCAGGAATCTTAGCAAGACATACGTAAGTTATACGCACCACTATTAGAAGAAAACAACCAACCTCAAGTCTAAAGTTGGGCAAACAAAACTAGAGAGCAGGATAGAAGAAACCATTACTTTTCCCCTTGCTTTACACATGATTTTTTTTGCCAAAATTCCAGCTCATAAGTCACGACCAAGGTGGACTCAAGCAACCGCAAGTTATAGGCTATAAAGTACACTTGTTTAAGGTTACAAAACCATAAAAAATCACACCAATTAAACTTTAAGACCAAGAAAAGTTTTCTCAAAGTTTTCCAAGTTCCACTCAATCCATTTGATAAAATTTTCAGCTTTGGTGACATTATTTAGAAAAGTATAACTTGAGTTCTGTAGGCCAAAAAATCACAAAAATTATACTATTAGAAAATAGACTCGAAGAACTAACAGGCTTTAGAAGACATCTTCATGAAATTTAGCTCATAGGTTAGTCAAATTGTCAGTTCAAAGTCACTACTGTCTCATGTGCAAAAACAGAACAGTCATGGTTTTTAGGAAACTTTGCAAATTTGCTGGTATTTATAGGAGTTAAACCAAACCCTAAATTTTATACCGTTGAAAGCCCTATAAGTCTGGTTTCAAACTCAACAAATAGAACTCAATTCTGACTTTCCTATACGAAGTTATAGCCAACTTCCCAAAGCTGCGCAGGGCTCCCCACGAAAATTTTCCAGCAATCTATTAGTTTGGAAAACTAGGTTTTTCCCCTCTTAAACCTCTTTGTTTCGGCTCAAAATCAACATACATATGAAGAACAAGGTTTTAACAAATGTATTGAATAAGAATATATCGAAATCACCACAAAATTTGTGAAAAGAAAGCTGAAATTCTTTCTCTCCCTCTCGGCCAACCATAACAAAAATTTTTCAGCAAAATCTCCAACAAAACTTCCAACTTTCTTATTTAAATTCCATGGCAAATGCACTATATCTTATAACTAACATGTCATGAGGCTTATAACATATGTTCTTGACAAGAAAATCCATCACAACTCCACATATATACAAAGTTTCAAGTAACTACATCAAGGCTAGAAATTTTGCCTCTCAAAGCTGGAAATTGCACACCAAAGACTAAAATTCACATATCAAATTTTAAAATTTCATATCAAAGCAGAAGCATCCCTTATCAAAGCTAGAAATTCATCTCAAAGCTAAAAATTGAACATTAAAGTTGAAAATTAACCAAACCCTAGCAACAACTTCACCAAACACTAGCAAAACCATGAATTCTTCCATTTTCAAGTAATATATCCACTAAAATGCAAGATTAAAGGGAAATAGTTGTTCCTTTCCAAGAGTGCTTTCAATCCCTAAGAAGAGTAGCAAATCACAGCTTTCTTGCCCAAAAATCACAACACACCAAGTTCCTTCCTTCCATGTTGCAACCTTCAATGGATGGATTTAGGGTTTGAGATTGATTTTTCCAAAAAATCTAGCTAGGAATCAAGATGAAACTTGAAGAAGTTTTCTCTCTTTTCTTACTTAAGGGAGTCAACCAAATGGAGGATTAGATGAAGGGATTTTTCTTCAATTTTCCATGATAAGAGCAAGGTCTAGTCTTTGGTCAAAAGTCCTAGTCAAACTTTGAGGCATGAGTGACAAATGGCGACCAATGGTTCAAGCCTACCTCTTTCTCTCTTTTGATTTATATCTAATCTCCAAAATATCTAGGGTTTATTTAACACTTCTAATCACATAATTCCTCTAGTACCACAATCGTTCTCGACCACCAAATTTAACGCACACATCTCACTAGTTGGTCAAACTACCTTAATACTCTATAAAACTTAACATGCACTAAAATATAAAAAAGGGAATAATAAAAATCTTAACTTAACCTTTAAAATCACTATCAAATTAACGCTAGCAAATAAGGAAGTAAAGTAAAATTAAAAGAAAATATAAATTAATTTTTCAAAAATAGGAGAAAATTTAAAATAATTTTCAGGTCCTCACAATCTCTCCCCCTTAAGAAAATTTCGTTCTCGAAATTTTTACCTTCCATTGCCTCAAACGACTCTGGAGCCTGTTGCTTGTCTATGGCGTATACCCGTGCTGGCACTCTTGATCTATTCCCCCTTTCATTAGCTTGTCTAGGGTTAGTTTTATCCCCTTATTGGGCATTATTCCCTTGTTACTGCTTCTTCGGACAGTTGCTAATTTGATGGTCGGTACTCCCATAAACTAAGCACTTTCGCCCCTTTCCTTCAGCAATCATCCTCACTGTGATTTGTTCTCCCACAGTATCCACAAGCCAAACGGGGAGCCATTTTTTGGCCTTCTCGAAAAATTTTCTCTCGTTGCCCTTTTCCACTTGACTTCCTCTTGTAGAACCTTCTTCTAGTGTTCCTAGTGTCCATGGTGGATAAGGTGAATGGTTCACTTTTTGCATTTTGGGAGACATTACCTTTTCTCTAGATTTCTCATGTGTACTACTAGGTGCACTCCTTTTTCGTGCTTGGAAAGCTTTTACCTGTGCTTTCGCATTCTTAATCCTTTGAGGTTTCTCCGTAAAGGTATTAAATTGAACCGCCACTAAAGTTTATTGAATCTCCAGATTCAATCCTTGTATAAACCGTCTCACTCTTCTTCGCTCCGTAACCACCAATTTAGGATCAAATTTAGACAGTTTAGTGAATTGCGTTTCATAATCGGCCACACTCAGGGTTCCCTGACGTAATCTAATAAATTCGTCTTCTCTTTTCTCTTGGACCAAAGGTGGAAGGTATTTCTCATTAAACTCCCTTACAAAGTTCACCCAAGTCCATTCAGTGTGTTCTTTCTCCCACTTTGCCCTAATAACATTCCATCATGCCCGGGCGGTTCTTCGAATTGAAATACAGCAAAGTTCACCTGTCTTTGCTCCATGTAGTTCAAAGCCGCAAGGATATTAATCATCGCCTCCAACCACTGCTCAGCTATCTCTGGATCAGGCCCTCCAAGGAACTTTGGTAGACACTGGAGTTTGGCATTGCAGCTCTACCAATCGCGCTAAAATATTAGTCATTTGTTGTATCACTGTCGCCACTTGGTCCCCTGCTTCGACCCTCGGTCTATGATCTTGTGCGGCTGCTGTTTCTCTTTCATTCCTTGGTTCTTGTGATTGCCTAACCCCACGGCCACCACTACGTCTCTCCTCCATACCCTTTTCTCTCTCTTTTTTTTTGTCAAAATAGGTTATACAGTACATAAACAAAATAAATTGGCTAAAGCGGCAAGATAAAGACATTTTCAATTCACAAAACCAAAGATAAGGAAACATGCTTAAAGATAAAGACATTTTCAAGTCACAAAACAAAAGATAAGGAAACATGCTTAACATATTTATAACACACCAACTTCATACATCAAGTGACAAAGATACTGTACATATCAAGCTGATCAAAACCAATTGCATAAGACAAAAGCAGATACGATACGCATCAGCATTGACATGTCACTAGCAACATACACACAGTGGTAGAACAAGAAATGACTTGTCATCCTAGCTACCTACACCCACGTCCTACATCCTTGAGTTTTTAACCTAGATCATTATTGAACCAACTGATTCTACTTCTCCCTCGGCGCAGGTTGCCCTTCCTCAGGCGTAAGCCCAAATTCATTAGGCCCTGCATTCCCTTAACTTCCCTCTTCTATATTCATTTGTACTACCTCCTCTACAAGCACCCTATACTCGGTTAAAAATATTCTTCGTCCGATCTCTCACTTCTCTTGCCACCCGAATTAGACATCCGTTGACCTCTTGCATTTGCTATCGCAAAACATTAGTCCGTTCTTGTCCCTCGCAAATGGAGGTCTCAAGTTCTCGAATTCTATCACCTTGCATCCTTAGCATTGACCTCAACTCTTGAGTACTTAGGTACAAAAATCCGAAATAAGATATTTCACAACTCAAGTCAGCCAGTCCCAAGAGTAAATCACCTATATTAGAGATTCCTACCTAATGTACATATCTATCTTCTTCAAGTATCATGACAAAAGTTTTATGCCTATAACATTCATAATTCACAGCTTATGCTCAAGAAGAGTACATAGTCTTTTACACTCATTCACTTAATCAGGACCATAACACCATTTGGCTCAAGCTCACCCCACGCAGAGACCATGCAAAGCGGTTCTGATACAACCTATAACGACCCCACCTCCCCCTAGGGCGTACCCAAGGATTTGGCGGACCGCCTGCCCAGTTCTTGCCAGGAATCACTCACTAACAATCTTGGGAATAGACTATCACACCTATAGATTGACATAAAATTTCCACTCAACCAATAATTCACACTTAATTACAATCCAAAAGTATAACATAAGGGTACATTGCCAAAAATTTCCAAATACATTTCATCTACAAACGTACAAGTACATGAAGATTATATATACTATTTCACGCTTACTTGCTCTGGCCTCCACTCCTGTAAGGAAAACAAAACTAAAGAAATGAGTTAAAAGCCTAGTGAGATTCCTAAACAAGCAATCGGGTAGAGAATCCATGGAAGTATTGCATTTAACAGTTTGAACACATTGCACAGTAATAAACAGTCATTCAAGAAATAAACATTCAATCATTGGAAGGATACATGCTCACTTGGAGCCATTCATTCAGTCATTCATCGCCCACCATTTCCCTTATTGCTCCAACATTTGAAAACATTTAACAGAGAAAACTCCTTCAGTGTTCATTTCATTCAGTCAATCTTTTCATTCACTGGCCAGTTCTCCACCAGACTTTGTGGTAATACTCGAGTATACTAAAACACTGTCTCAGGGTCACCAGTCGCCCGATCAGTTCGCTTCTGGCTCGAGTCGACTGCCAACGAAGGGCAAGGGCCCAGTTCAGCCAAAGGCTTACATTCATGCACAAGTAACATTCAATCATTTGATCATTGAAAATTTCACGTTCACTTAGGTCGAATGCGATAAAGTACACACTCGCCTATTGAAAATCTATTTAACGACCATTGAAAAGCATTTAGCATTCAAGCAAACATTCACAACAATCTACATAGTCATTGGAAGCACAACATGCAATGAACACTCACCTTTTAAAGTAGAGCAATGCTAAACGTTCAACTCTGAGTCGTGATCGTTCCCACCGTTAAACCCTAAAAGTAACCAAGATAAGATGTCATGGTCCGATCATTCAAAACTTAGGTTAATAAGGTACTCACTTTAGCCTTAGTCATGAGCCATACGCCTCTCTAAACACAAAACTCAAAGACAAACTTGAAAGCCAATCGAAGAATGTCCAAGTGCATTCTAGGGCTATGGTTCAAGTAAGTTATTAGTCTAAAAAGAAAACAGTTGGATTTAAAAGCTGGAAGAAACCATAAGAGAAAAATTATATATATATATAAATAACTCATGAATCTCAGTAAGACATACGTAAGATATACACACCACTATTAGAAGAAAACAACGAACCTCAAGTCTAAAGTTGGGCAAACGAAACTAGAGAGCAGAATAGAAGAAACCATTACTTTTCCCCTTGCTTTACACATGATTTTTTTGCAAAAATTCCAGCTCTTAAGTCACTACCAAGGTGGACTCAAGCAACCGCAAGTTATAGGCTATAAAGTATACTTGTTTAAGGTCATAAAACTATCAAAAATCACACCGATTAAACTTTAAGACCTAGAAAAGTTTTCTCAAAGTTTTCCAAGTTCCACTCAATCCATTTGATAAAATTTTCAGTTTTGGTGACATTATTTGGAAAAGTATAACTTGAGTTCCGTAGGTCAAAAAATCACAAAACTTACACTATTAGAAAATAGACTCGAAGAACTAACAGGCTTTAGATGACATCTTCATGAAATTTAGCTCATAGGTTAGTCAAATTTTCAGTTCAAACTCACTACTGTCTCATGTGCAAAAACAGAACAGTCATGGTTTTTAGGAAACTTTGCAAATTTACTGGTATTTATAGGAGTTAAACCAAACCCTAAATTTTATACCATAGAAAGCTCTATGAGTTTGGTTTCAAACACAACAAACGGAACTCAATTTTGACTTTCCTATACGAAGTTATAGCCAACTTCCCAAAGCTACGTAGGGCTCCCTACGAAAATGTTTCAGCAATCTATTAGTTTGGAAAACTAGGTTTTTCCCCTTTTAAACTTCTTTATTTTGGCTCAAAATCAACATACATATGAAGAGCAAGGTTTTAACAAATGTATTGAACAAGAATATATCAAAATCACCACAAAATTTGTGAAAAGAAAGCTGAAATTCCTTCTCTCCCTCTCAGCCAACCATAACAAAAATTTTTCAGCAAAATCTCCAACAAAACTTCCAACTTTCTTATTTAAATTCCATGGAAAATGCACTATATCTTATAACTAACATGTCATGAGGCTTATAACATATGTTCTTGACAAGAAAATCCATCACAACTCCACATATATACAAAGTTTCAAGTAACTACATCAAGGCTAGAAATTTTGCCTCTCAAAGCTGGAAATTGTACACCAAGACTAAAATTCACATATCAAAACTTAAAATTTCATATCAAAGCTGGAGCATCTCTTATCAAAGCTGGAAATTCATCTCAAAGCTAAAAATTGAACATTAAAGTTGAAAATCAACCAAACCCTAGCAACAACTTCACCAAACCCTAGCAAAACCATGAATTCTTCCATAAATCTTCCATTTTCAAGTAATATATCCACTAAAATGCAAGATTAAAGGGAAATAGTTGTTCCTTGCCAAGAGTGCCTTCAATCCCTAAGAAGAGTAGCAAATCATAGCTTTCTTGCCCAAAAATCACAACACACCAAGTTCCTTCCTTCCATGTTGCAACCTTCTATGGATGGATTTAGGGTTTGAGGTTGATTTTTCCACAAAATCTAGCTAGGAATCAAGATGAAACTTGAAGAAGTTTTCTCTCTTTTCTTGCTTAAGGGAGTCAGCCAAATGGAGGAAAAGATGAAGGGATTTTTCTTCAATTTTCCAAGATAAGAGCAAGGTCTAGTCTTTGGTCAAAAGTCCTAGTCAAACTTTGAGGCATGAGTGACAAATGGAGACCAATGGTTCAAGCCTATCTCTTTCTCTCTGTTGATTTATATCTAATCTCCAAAATATCTAGGGTTTATTTAATACACTCTTAACACTTCTAATCACATAATTCCTCTAGTACCATACTGTGAGACCCCGAAAATTCACTTGTCTTTATAACCATTATGTGAACTTACTTGCCTTTGATTCTTGGTTGCTTTAATGGTTGAATTTGAGCCAAGGGAGTGAATTTTGTTAAGAAAAGTTTCATAATCTCAAGTTGTTAGAAAATCTAGAAATTTTCGCAGGAGGCTCTGCGCAGCTTTGGGAAATTGGCTATAACTTCGTATAGGAATGTGGGAATTGAGTTCCGTTTGTTGCGTTTGAAACTAGACTCAGAGGGCTTTCTACGGTGTAAAATTCAGAGTTTGATTCAATGTCTATAAATTCTAGGAAATTGGCAAAGTTGACTGAAAATTCTGCCCTGCACAAGTAAACATAGGAATGTTGTAGTAGCTTATGGCTCAATTTGGACCAACTTATGAACTAAATCTCTTTGAGGTGTCTTCTAAAGATTCTTAGTATTTGAAGTCTAGTTTTTTTAACAAGCCAAGTTATATAAATTTTTTATATTTATAACTCAAGTTATAATTTTTCTAAAGGAAGGGCATAAATTAGGATTTTTGTGCATACTAGGGTTTTGGTGTGTGTTTTTGTGTGCATTTTGGTAGTGTGATTGTGAAGACTTGTAAAATCCCTCATATTTTCTTAAAAATTCCCTTTTATTTGGAATCCATTATTTTACAATAGCTTTACTACTCATTCACTTCCTCAACAGTTACAATTAATCATAGAACCAAGGGTTTTCCCTTTATTTTCATCGTTAAGGTAAACTAGGGTTTTCTCATCTTTTCGTAGTGTAATTATTCAGTACGGAGTGTGTATCAAATTTAGTGATTTAGAGTGAGTTTTAGATGATATTAAGTGTATGATTAGAAGTAATAATAATAACTTACTGAATTGTAAGTGAAAACCCTAGTACGTGCGAAATAAGGAAAAATGGGTTGAACCGATGTGTACCGTTCGTTACCGATTAAGTGCATCACTCGAATACTACTTTATTACCTTAATATCCTTGTTTTAGTTGAGCTAATTAGCTCTTAATTAACCCTTAAGTCAGCCACCATTATTGACTAAGAAAAAGAGAGATATTTTGGTGGAAATATTTGTGATTAAGCCATTTGTCAAAAATCCAACCAAGGTCTTGACCAAGACCTTTGACCAAGACTATCCTTAGTCTTCATCTTGTAAAATAGAACCAAAAACACCTCATTTTCTTCATGCTTGGTCGTGACTTAGGAGAGGAAAAAGAGGAGAGAGAAAATTTTTCATTTTTCCAACTTGAGAGCTTGCTTGATTCTTGAGAAAATTACCGTAAAACTTGATTCTACTCCGATCAATCGTTGGGAAAGCTTGGAGGTGAGCTTGGTGGAACTTTTGAGAGGAAGAAAGTTCTTGTATCACAAGTTATTTTGGAGATTTTCAGGTATTATACTAGAAATCTCCCTCGTTTCTTTCTTATTTTGCAATTTAAGCAAAGCATGGCTTGATTGTGGTGGATTGTATGGAAGATTTCATGGTTTGGCTTATTAACTTATAATTTTCAGCTAGGGTTTGTAATTTTCTATTTTTATTAGTGTTATTTATCTAGCATATGATGTGAATAAGCTTAGATAGGGAGTGGTAGTAGTGGTTTTATACATGAATAAGAAGATTATTACTTGAATGCATTAATTCCAGCTTTAAGTTTTTGTACTACCCTGTTCTGACCAGTTTCATTCGGCCATGATGGAGGCCGAATTGGACTTAGCTCAAAACATAAAAGTTGTGTAAAATCATGTTTTATAGTTGCCTGTAAAATTTCAGCTCAATCCAAGTACTGAAACACATGAAATGACAAAAATACCCTTGACTACCATAGGTATAGTTTTGCGGACAGTTTTGACATTTCATCATTCTGGCTGCATTTTTTCACCTTGTTCCATTTCAAATCAGCCTTTGGCCAAAACATGAAAGTTCTATCCCTATGTTTTAGTTTTCCAACGCAACCAAAAACACCTCAAACGGAATTGTGTAGCCTGAATTATTGCCGTTTGAATTCAGTACTGACAACCCTCCTGGTCATGAACTTCTGGTTCTGTAATTTATAGATTTGACCTGGATAAACTGTGAACTGGGTTGAGTTGTCTTCATCAAAGTTGTATCCCTTTGTCTTAGCTTCGAAATGGTATAAATTTTACCCCAATCTGATAAGCGTAGCTTTGGTTGTGACCGATACACTAAGAGACAGCAAATCTGCCATTTAGCTATTTGCCTTTAAACTTGATTTCCGGTTGCCTTGTTAAGACTTGTATTGTAATTGGATTATTTTGGAGTCTAATTGAAGGGCTATGGTGGTAACATTATTTGTGTGTGATTTTGGAGCTGATTGAGAAAAACAATGAAGCCATAAATGGCTGGAAAATAGGTAAACACAAAGGGCGTGCTGCCCAAATTTTCACTCGAGAGTTAGGCATATGTACCTGCGACTTGAGCGACGATTTGAGGTCAAGTTGGACTTGGATCGCCTATGGTATTCGAGTTTTCTTTAGTCAGGGTATCTAAGCTAAAATTTTGCCGGAACTCGTACCCTTGAAAAGTGAAAGTAGCGACCCGTTCAAAATACGATTTTCCTGGTCTTTGATGCCAAGTGTAACTTCTAAAGTCGAAACCACTTCTTGATCATAACTAAACGAGCGAGCATGAATTTTTTGGAATTTGATAAGTATCTTGAATACTACTTAAACGAGTTGCATTTACTTGATTTTCTTGAAACGAAACTCCTATGTTTCGAACTCTAGAGAGTTTTACATTCGTAAATGATATTTTATCGCAGATTTGGACTCCAACCAAGGAGTTGGACCTGAACGTGACTTTTGAGAGGCACTAGACCTTTGGTGAGTGCTTCCAAATACCTGATTGAACTGGACACTTGTTTTCAATACTTGACCAATGTGATTTAATGATATGTAATTTGTTTGATCGGGCAAGAGTGTACTTTATCGCACTTGCCCTAATATGATATATACTTGTTTATTATTGCAATTGACTTGATATACTTGTACTTGACTTGTAAGTACTGAGCGGCAGCATGTACCACACTCAATGTGAGTGGGAGATACCTCTCATTCCCGTCTCCGTACTTTTATTTTGATTCAGTCGATTGGAGATGATATCTCATCGACTTCTTGGGGACCCAAACCCCACTGGCTAGTTAATCGAGTCGAGCCGGCAAGGGCTTGGTCGATTAGATAACGAATCATGGGTATCTAGTGTTGTCAAGTGGAGTGTTATCTCCTCGACTAATCAGTATACTCGAGTATTACCACCAGTGTTTATTGTGGAGTTCGGGCCCGGTAAGGGGTTTCGTTGGTGGGTGGAGATTGGAGTTAAGTGGTGTACTACTGGACTAGTTACTTTACTTAAAAGTTGACGGAGTGTCAATTAATACTTGATCAAGCTCTGGTGAAGAAATGGGAATTTGGCTCCTGAGAGCCATCTGTATCCTTATACATTGATTGTTATTCGAAGTGTTATTGTTCTTTTGGAAAACAAAAAAGAGTTTTCACTCGCTCATTTTGACATTTGCTATTTGAAGTGTTATTGTTCACTTTCATGAACTTGTTATCCTCGCTATTTTGCTACGTGATATTTGTACTTTTCAATAATGGTCAACTTGCTATTTGGAACCTCACTGGGATTGTACGAATGTTTGAAACAAAAATGAATGTACATGTATGTTTCAAGTTTGGAAACTGGTATTTCTTTTCCCCTTGAGGTTATAATCTATTATATTTGAAGTGAGTGAGTGAGTCCCGGCGAGAGTTGGGCAGGCGACTCGCCGAACCCTAGGGTACGCCTTAGGGGGAGGTGGGGCCGTCACACATACTCGTTCTCGACCACCAATTTAACGCACACATCTCACTAGTCGATCAAACTACCTTAATACTCTATAAAACTTAGTCGATCAAACTACCTTAATACTCTATAAAACTTAACATGCACTAAAATATAAAAAAGGGAATGATAAAAATCTTAACTTAACCTTTAAAATCACAATCAAATTAAGGCTAGCAAATAAGCAAGTAAAGTAAAATTAAAAGGAAATATAAATTAATTTTTCGAAAATAGGAGAAAATTGAAAATAATTTTCGGATCCTCACAGTTAAGACATAAGGATTGTTATATGGGCCATAGAAAATTTTTGGATCCGGCTCATGCTTTTAATGGAAAGGAAGAACATGGGAGAGCCCCTGAAAAATTGATGGAGTCTACAATTTTATGTGAATTGGAAAATTTTCAAATCCATTCAGTTGAAAAAAGCTAAGCATTTTCTTTGATCTTCCTTATTGGAAAGATAATTTAATTCATCATAATTTGGATGTCATGAATATTGAAAAGAATATTTGTGATTGCATTGTTGGGATATTGTTGAATCTGGATAAAAATAAGTATGATTATACAGCACGTTGTGATTTATGTGACATGGGTATAAGGCTAGAACTTCATCCAATTGAGAAAGAAAATGGTAGATTTTATTTGCCCCAACTTGCTTTACAATGGACAGGAAGGAAAAAGAAATTTTTTGTAAGATGTTAAAATAAGTGAAGGTACTAGATGGGTATGCAGCTAATATATCTAGATGCATGAAAATGAAACCACCCAAAATTTCTAGACTTAAGAGCCATGATAACCATATTTTGATGCAGCAGTTGTTGCCAATAGCTTTGAGAAAAACATTATCGAAGGCAGTCCACTCCCTATTGATTAAATTGAGTAGGTACTTTCGAAAATTGTGCTCTAAAATTGTTTGTGCTAAAGATTTAGTCCACATGGAGAAGTAGATTGCTATTATACTTTGTCAGCTCGAAAGAATCTTTCCACCATCTTTTTTTGTTATCATGGTGCATTTATCTGTCCATTTGGCCACTGAGGCAAAAATTGGAGGGTTAGTCCATTATCGCTAGATGTATCCTATTGAAAGGTATGTGTTCTCAAATTAAATTAATAATATTAATATTTATTTATTTGTTTGTTTAGTTTGTTTAGTGTCACTTATTTATGATATCATATTTCTTCTAATGGTACTTGAGCACCTTGAAGTCTTATGTTCGAAACAAAAGTCGACCAAAAGTTTGCATTGTTAAAAGGTATGCAGTAGAAGAGTGCTTGACATTTTGTTCATTTTTCTTGGCTGATTGTGTGGAGACAAAATTTAATCGATCAAGCAGAAATGAAGATGTTGCTGAAAGTTCTTCAATTGGACTAGATTTGTTCTCAATGTCAACTCGTCTATTAGGCAAAGGAATTCCACTAAATTCAGTGATGAGGTTTTGAGAAAAGCACATCAATATGTCCTATTCAATTGTGACCATGTCAATCCCTATATCAAGTACGTAAATAGTATTTCAAAAATGTCCTATTCAAAGTTATCTAGAACTCATTGAATTTTGTAATTGCAGCCAATATTATCAATTGATTCAAGAAAGGAATCCTCGAGCTGGAAAACATATTATTGAACGCATGCATAGTGCGAATTTTGCATCTTCGTTTACCAATCATGTATGTTAGTAAACATTGCTAGTTATCAGTTGTTTTTGTACTACAAAGTTGTCTCTAATGTTCTTATATATAATACAGATTGAGCACAATCTAGAATGCAGGGGAGATACATTACTTATGGATTTGAAGCAACTTGCTAAGGGTCCAAATATTGTTGGGATACAATACAAAGGATTTTTTGTCAATGGTTTTCGATTTCATGCAAGATAGTTGGAGAAAAAAGAAAAAAGCAAAATAGTGGAGTCATGGTTAACATCACAACCTCAAGTTTTGCAAGTGCAAAAGATAATAATCCAATTTTGAGTGATTTGGATTATTACGGAATTTTGACTAACATCATTGAGTTAGACTACAGAGAAAGTCGAAAAGCGTTGTTATTTGAATGTGATTGGGTCTCCAAAGGAAAAAGGCTAAAGCAAGATGAGGATGGGCTCATATTAGCCAACTTTTTGAATGTAAAGCAGCACAATGAACCTTATAATCTTGCTGTTCAAACATCACAAGTGTTTTATGTGAAAGGTCCCCTTGAAAATCGGTGGCATGTTATTATCAACACAAGACCAAGAACTAAGTAAAACATGGATCATGTGGGTGATGTGGACATGTACTTACAAAGTCCAATTTCAAACATACAGTTGGAAGATGACAATAGAGATGTTAGCTACGTCCGTGATAATGTTCAAGGAGTCGAATTTATTCCCAATTAGGCCAAATTCTTGATATGATTCCACTGCATATTCGATATTTTATTAATTTGTTGCATGTAGACTTATAAAATTATCTCTGGCTAAGCCTAATGTTGATGTACCATATTATAATTTTGGAACAATTTGCATCTTATGTTTTTTTTTTAAAATAGGCACTTTATTCATTTAGGGAAAATCCCATGGTTACAAAATTTCCCTACTTTCCTGACACAAACAACTCGCACAGCTATCCTACCTCCCTCCTCCTGATCGAAGGCATGCCTAACCTATCAATGTGAATTTCCCCACGCGCTAACCTTGGGATTTCACTGAACTAGACATATACGCTGACATTATGGTTGCGGTCGGAAACGCCCACATTTGCCAATCGGTCCGCCACCCTGTTAGCTTCTCTGTAGCAATGCTCAAATCGTGCCGCACCCTCAACCATGCCCCAAATCTGTTCCACCTCCCTGCGTACCACCCATGGGCACTGCCACCAGCGTTGAAGAATCCCAACCAGGATAAGAGAATTCACTTGTACACTCACATTTGTGAACCCCTTTTGGATGCACAACCGGAGCCCCGTTAATAGGGCCAAAGCCTCTGCCCGCAAACTAGTAGTTTCCCCAAAACAAGCCGAGAAAGCGAGTAACGGTAAACCAGACGAGTCGCGCAGTATTCCCCCTCCCTCACTTTCTCCTGGATTGCCTTCCGAGCATCCATCCGAATTCAACGTTAACATCTCAGCCCCCTTCGCCTTCCATCCCACCAGCTGATAACCGCATCGAGGTGACGGTTGTGTTGTCCACTCATAAAACTGAAGAAATGTTTGCACCTCAACCCTCTGGTTAAACTGAGCTTCCACCACCCCTTTCACATCCAAGAAAATATCATGGCAAATCTTCGCCACTCGCATGCGAATCCCATCAAAATATGCACGATTGCAAGCCTTCAAAATATGCCAACATATAAAACTCGGAAGAACTAGGAAGAGAAGCCTTTTTTCTGACACCTAGACGCCAACATCCACCACCCCGTCATCCGTGACCGTGCCGAGGTGCCTCCCGGTCTTACCCCACACACCCTACCAAAATGATCCCAGACTCCCTGCGCAATCTGACCCTCCGAAAAAACATGCTCCACGTCCTCAGTCGATCCCTCCTGGCAGCACAAACATTTGGAGGCCAATTGGACCCCCACCCTCCTCAAGGCATCAATTAGTGGCACCCTACCCAAAAGCAAACGCAGCATGAAGAAAGAGACTTTCACCGGGATCTGAGGGTGCCACACCAGCGAGTGTATCATAGAATAGTTACGAGCTTGCCGAACCTCCTTAAAGGCCGATGCCAAGTGAACCTTCCTGATGCCGTCGGCCTCCATACAACCTCATCGCACCCATCCCCCTCCGGAACCGGATACTGAAGTATTAGGCTGATGAGTTCGTGTGGAATATACTGGTTAAGCAACCCAACATCCCATTCCCCATTCGTGATAAAGTCGTTAAAGTTGAGATCCGGGCGGGCCGTAGTTTTTAGATAAAGAGCCCCACTGCCCAGCCAATTGTCGTGCCAAAAGCTACAGGATCCCGCTTTCACCACCCATAACATGGATAATTCCATATGTCGACTTATGTATAATATTCTTCTCCACGTCCCTGAATCAAGCCGTTTCATCTCCACCTGACAAGGGTGGAGATCCCTGCAGTACTTTGCTTGCATAAATTCCCCCCATAGTGACTTTCCTGTTCGAAAATTCCACCACAATTTGCAAGAAAAAGCTGAGTACATATCCCGAAGCTTCCTGAACCCCACTCCCCCCTCCTTAACCGGATGGCATAGATGAGACCATCTGATCCAATGATACTTCTTTCCTTCTCCAGATGTTCCCCATAAAAAGTTCGCGTAAATCTGCTCAATTCTTTTAAACACCGAGGCAGGACACACAGCTGCTGATAGTAAGTGGACAGGAATGGATGCGAGCACATGTTTGATCAAAACTATTCTCCCTCCCGAGGATATCAACCTCGACTTCCAAGACAAAATTCTAGCCATCACCGCCTGACACACCTCGCCAAAATACTCAGACTTGCTTCGCCCCACAAACAAGGGAAAGCCAAGGTACCGAATTGGGAACCACTGTCTAGTGAAGTGTGTCAGCCGCTCAATCACCCTTCTCTGAACTGTTGGGAGTGCTGTATGGACCAAGTATCCACTCTTTTGTGCATTGACCAGTTGCCCCGACGATTGCCGGTAGGCATCAAGGACCTGCATCAGTCGCTTCAAGGCAGCAGTGGCTCCATTTGTGAAAATTAACACATCATTCGCAAAAGCTAGATGCGTGACTGCTGGACAGTCCATCGGGACTCGAAACCCTACGAACCCCCGCTGTATTGCCAGAGCATTGAGACCCCGCGAAAGCACCTCCGAACCAATAATGAACAACACAGGAGACAGCGGATCCCCCTGCCGTAAACCTCTGCTAGACTTAAAGTAGCCATGGGATGCTCCATTAATGATGATGGAGAACCCCACGTTAGAAATTAACCGCCAGACCATATCTATGAATCGCTCCCCGAACCCAAATTTACGCAACACAGAAATAATATGCCACCAAGACATTCGATCGTAAGCCTTAGCCATATCCAACTTCAAGGCTACATTCCCCCTCTTGACTTCTTGCCAATATGTGAGATCACCTCCTGAGCTAGCAAATAATTATCCGTTATACTACGCCCTTTGACGAATCCCGTCTATTGGGGAGAGATAATTTTCGGAAGCACCGGGGCCATGCGTTCCACCAAAATCCTTGATAGCAATTTATTGAAAAAATTGCAGAGGCTAATTGGTTTGAACTTGGAGAAGTCCTGGGGATTTAATACTTTGGGAAGCAATGCAATTGAAGTGGAGGTAATGAATCTAGGCAGCTCACTCCCACAAAAGAAACTCACCACTGCTCTATGTACGTCCTGTGCAATGACATCCCATGCAAACGTAAAGAACCTTCCCGTAAAGCCATCCGGACCAGCTGCACTCTCCCCATCCATAGCGAAAACCAGACGCTGGACTGTCTCCATGTCCAGAGCCTCCTCCAACAGTGCGTTGTCCTCTCCTGTGACCACTGTTGGGATTAATCGCAACAACTCCCCCAGGTTGGTATCTATGGACCCTGAGAAAAGTTCCGAGAAGTAATCCACTGCCTCCTTAGCTATGGCCACATCCGTCTCCACCCACACCCCACTGCAAATTTTCACCCTGTGTATCACCCCCTGCACTCTCCGTTGCTTGACAACCGCATGAAAGTACCTTGTATTACGATCCCCACTCCTAAGCCATTTCACCCTAGCTTTCTGCCTCCAGAATTGTTCTTTAACCTCTAATGCCCTATTAAGCTCCGCTCACACCTTGAGCAGCTCATCCTGGTCCTCCGCAGATCCAGAGGTTACCATTCCGTCCTCTATCCTCAAAAGCTCGGCCTCCGCCTCTCTCACAGCATTAAAAATATTTCCAAAGTTTTGCTTATTCCAATGCTGAATCGCCTGCCGGGTTGCCAACAACTTGGAACACAAAATACGTAATGGTGATCCTTGTATCTCCCGATCCCAGGTGGCCCTAATGACATCTAAAAAACCTGGCTTTGATGTCCAGACATTCAAGAATCTGAAAGGTCGCGGCCCATTATCCAACCTTGACGCGAAGGAGATTTTAATCGGGGCATGATCCGATGGGTGCCTCGCTAAGTGAGCAACTGAGATCACCGATGCCAAATCCGCGCACTCTTCATTAATTAGAAATCGATCTAGTCGCTTCCAAATTCGTGCCCGTCCCCTCCGATTATTACACCATGTAAAGCTCGACCCTGAAAAGCCAGCATCGAATACATCGGCCTCCTCCATGAATGCCAAAAACTCAATCCCCTTGGAAACAGAGTATGGACGCCCTCCTCTTTTTTCACTAGCATCTATAATGACGTTAAAATCTCCCCCAATACACCAAGGCAGGGAGCGAGGCTTATCTGATAACAAATTTTGCCAAAGATCCCGCCGTCCCTCCACCAAGCACATAGCATGGACAAATGAGAAGATCATGGGCCCCGGCAGCCATGGGTGTTGGATAGAGAGTGTAATATGCTGACTAGAGTTACCAACTACCGTACAAGCAAACAGACAACAATAGAAAATCCAAAGATCCCCCGATATGTTAACAATGGCATGATCGAACGATAGCCTCATGCGAATATACTCAAGTCGAGACACATCTAATTCTGGCTCAGATATTGCTACAAACTGGACCCCATGCAAACGTACAATTTTGATCAATCTTCTTAAACTGGGCGCCTTGGACACCCCTCTAATATTCCATAGAAGTGTATTAATCATAACATAATACCTGGATTGAGTTATTGATAGCAGTTGTGGACCGCAGCTGCCTGTCTGATTGAAGCTGAACACGTATACCCTTTCCCCTCGCCTTTCGACCATGCTTGGCATTTCCACTGACGGAATCAATGTTTAATTCCATAAGGGAATTATTCAGATGCACCTCTCGCGCGGCCACCAGCCTGGGCGACAAGTTACCTGCCACTTGGGGCAGTTCTAGATCTCTCTCAGCTTCACTCCCATTGCTGCCCTCTTGGTGCAACTCCGCTATCGTCGCATCCTGCCCTCCTAGAGCCGTTGCATCCCTCCCCATTTCCTGGGTACAATCAGGCTGCTGTAGCTCCTCTTCCACTGCGTTAGACAACGCATTCTTGGTCCCATTCTGCCTAACCGTAGGCAGCAAAGTGCGCTGCTCCTGTGGGAACAAAACAGCCTCTTTCGCCTGCACCGCTTCAGGTTCCTCTGCGCCGCCCATATGTTCCGCATCTCTGTGTTCCCCCACCTCTATGTTCAATACCTCCCACCGCTGCACCTGTTGGACCATATCAACCACCCCATGCATCCCCTATTCTGCTATTTTGGAAACACCCGCACCAACTTGCCTGTTCACGCCCCCTATTCCCCCACCTCCATACTCTTGTCCTCGCCCCCACTCGCCTCCTCCGCTGCCAAACCAGTCAGCGACTCCATGCAAGCCGTCCTAGCCCCAGCGCTTGATCCTGGAACCTCCCCAACAGCACGCGTCTCGGTAACAGGCAGGCCTTCAACCTCTGCGCCAGGTTTCAACGAACCCCGCACCCTCCCATCCCGTCGCTGAAACTGAGGTCCAGGCTGCTCCACTGCGTTTCTCCTGCACTCCTCCACCGAGTGACCCATTCTCCAGCAGGTAGAACAATATGAAGGCAACCCCTCAGGCACGAATTGCTGCCAGAACCCCGCCTCACCCTCCACAGCTACCCACACCCTGGTGCAGAGGGGCTTTAGCAAGTCCACCTCCACACAAACGCGTGCTACACTCGGGCGCGAAGCTGCCGCCATTGCCGAATCCAGGAACAACGGATTTCCCACCGGTGAAACAATGGAAAACCGCAAGTGCTTGTCAAAGTAATGTATCGGCAGCGCCGGCAACGAAACCAGACCAGAGCTAGAGAGGATTCCTTGTGAACGTGGAAATCTCTTGTCCAGCGGAAGACATGCATAGGAAACTTCCCCAACTGCCATAGACCTCGCGTCCAAATGCGATTGAAATCCACTTCCGCCGCACACTCGAGGAGAACATGTCGATAATCCAGTAGCCCAACAGAAATATGATCCTTGAGATTCAACGACGCAAAGAACTTACGTATTTCCTCCAACGGAGGTCTTCCATGCGAAAATTTTCCCACTAGAGCCCAGCGGAATGGAGTTGCCAATTTTTCAGCGTCTTGTTTCGAGAAGATCACCGCAGCTTCCCCTTTGTATGTTGATACAGGCTTCACGTGGATCAGAGACGCAGCAGGTTCGGTGAATAGCTGTGCGAAGGATTTTCTTGTAGCCGGAGACCCTTGCCCCTCAGCCGAAGGCTGAAGGGCTGCCATGCCACGCAGCTGCCTGGTGAAGAAACCACAAGCGCCGAACCCTGTTCCCCGAGAAAGTCGCTATAGAGCAAGCGCCGAACCCAGTTTTTCGCATCTTATGTTAGCTAGTAATGTTGTTTAAAAAATTATTTAGTTCTTCTTAATTGCTAAAGTTTCATTTTTACATTAAATGTACTGAATTTTAGTTGTAGTTTATTAAATTTATTAAATTGACTAAATTTTACATGAATTGAGTTTGTTGTCCAGGCAGGGCTAGGACTAAGAAAGGAAGAAATTCTAGCAACAATCGACTTATTGATGAACCAATTGACAAGCATAGAAAATCAGTCTATAAGAGTGGAAGAACTTTAGAACGCAGGTATTAGTAAGAGGATTTGATATTTTTAAATATATTATTGTGTGACGCCCCCACCTCTCCCTAGGGTGAACCCTAGGGTATTAGTGGAATGCCTGACCAACTCTCATCAGGACTCACACACTCATTCAAGCTTAATATCGATCCACAAGTCAATCATAGACTTAGGATTAAAGAAATACTGCAAATATATGAGCCAAATTCTTCTAAGGCTACCATTTACAATTATAATCTAAAATCCCCAAGTATAACAAAATTTACACTTCAAATGTCTCCAATAACATACAAAAGGGTCACTAGCTTCCACCAAAAGTCGCTAATCTGGAGTCCCTAACTTCCACTTCCAAACCTGTTAAGGAAAACAAACTTAAAGGGATGAGCTAACGCTCAGTGAGGCCAAGAAAATCAAGCAAGCAAGCAAGTAGCACAAATTAAATCAACTATCACACTTAAAAATGATTTAACATGAAATTTCTTTTAAGTGCACAAATACGAAGTAAAACACACATAAAAGGATACAAGAGCTTTCAGGAGCTAAATCCACACTGCTTCA
The DNA here is from genome assembly GCF_003713205.1 of Coffea eugenioides. NCBI lineage: Eukaryota > Viridiplantae > Streptophyta > Magnoliopsida > Gentianales > Rubiaceae > Coffea > Coffea eugenioides. The sequence goes on from NC_040036.1 coordinate 22,260,794, forward strand.
CCAATAATCTTGATCCACAATTTCCAAGTATTGACACTTTGTCAACCGAGCAAGTAACAAGTCCGTAGAACCCCATTTTTCACCAAATTTCGTCCACCGTTACACCCCCTGCCGGGTCCGAAAGTGAAACAAGATGTGATATTACTCGAATATATCCAAGCAAGTCAAGTACACGAGCCCAAGGTTCACCAAACTCCTCAACCAAGCCCTTGTTGGCTTGAGTTGAATGGCTAGCCATTGGGTTTTGGGCGTCCCCACAAGCATGAGTGGTCATAGTACTGAGTCAATATGAGAGGCATCTCGTACCCGAATAGGGTGAGGTACATGCTGCCGCTCAGTACTCACGAGTTACGAGTATGTTCGAGTACAAGTACAAGTCATGCAAATTCATATACAAGTAATGAGTTTTCAAGAAAGAGAGGACAAGGGCGATAAAGTACACCCTCGCCTCAGTAAGTTCACAAATCATAACAATTTCACATAGCACTTGTACAAATATCATTTCAACCATAGCACATGAAACATGCACTTGATACTCACCAAAAGTCAAGGGCAAAGCAAGAGCAAAAGCAAGAGATCAGACACGCTCCTCGGCATCCACGTGACCACCTGAGACATGTACAATCATGATTATCTAGGTATTTGACCAAGGCTAATAAGAAAATATCTTCGTGCTACCCACACTCCAAGCCACAAGTTCAAGTCGAGTTAAAAGAGACTTTCTCAATTAATCATTGAAATAATACTCAAGGAGAATTCAAAAGTCATTTTTGAGTCAAGTCGTGGCAAGAAATCTCGATTTTAAAAAGAAAGTACCACACTTAATATTCGCACGAAAATAGAGGAAAGGAAAAATGGTTTTCATACCTTAAAACTTCTAATCCTATACCCAAGTTTTAGAATATAAAGGAGCGTTCACGATTTCAAATCTTATGGAGTCAAAATCCATCAAAACGCTACTCATTTTCATAGTAATTGTTGAAGTCAAAAGTTCCAAGTTTCAAATAGAAAGCTAGCGAAATTCCTCAAGAGTTACTCTAGCTAAAACGCTCCATTTTCATGGAAACCAAGGGCATAAGACTAGAGGGTGAAATCCATTTCCCAAGTATGAAATGAGGTGCAAATAACCAAGAAAGTTAGGCTTGAAACCTAGAAAATGTTTCCAAGTGACTTTGGAGTGTTGTCACTTTACAAGGAAAAATTCAGTTTTGGCAACTTTGTTTGAAAAATCATAACTTGAGTTTCATAAGTGTAAAATTTGTAAATCTTAAACCGTTGGAAAACAGACTCAATGAACTATAACTCTCTAGAAGACATTTTTTCTAGATTCAAATCCGAAATCAGTTAAATCTTAGCTCAAACACACTGTTTTAGCAAGAACTGAGCAAAACAGTCTTGAATTTCAGTGAACTTTGAAAATTTGGCATATGAATCGAACCAGCCTTTGAATTTATACCACAGAAAGAACTCCAAGTCTAGTTTCAAATGCAACAAACATAATTCAATTTGGATCTTTCTACACCAAGATACAACAGTTTTATGAAAGCTGGTTTTTGAAACCTGGTTCATGAAATTCCAGTTTGGAGCACTCGACACAGTTTGTAAATCGGGTCATAACTAAGGCTACACAAGTCCAAAATTAGCATGGTTTATGGAGTTGAAAACTAGATTCAAAATGCTAAAAATCACTAGAAGAAACTGTCTCTAAATTCATTTGGTAAATGAGTGAAAACGTGCTACAAATTGCGGCTATGCTTGTTTCTCGGTTAAAACAGTGAAAAAAAAAGTCAACTTTACCGGTTCACTACGGCTCATAGAAAATGAACTAACAGGTGCATCTTATACCGTTAGAAATTCCTCGGAGTCTAGTTTCATATGCCGTAAACAACACTTGATTTTGACTCCAGAACAAAAATTTATGGGCTGTTGAGTGCGCACTGGACGGCGGCATTGATCAGAAATTCCAGGTTTGCTTTCCTCACTTTAACCTAACTTTAACTCAACCAAATGAAATGCTTTTTGGGAGATAATTTACAGACATATATCCCAACATATAACAACCATTTTGGCACCAATATAACCACAAAATTCGAAATTAACATAAGGGAAATGAACCAGCAAAAATCAGATAGTTCTTGCACCATTTTCTCTTCAAATTTTCTCTCCAAATCTTCATACCAAAACCAAGCTATAAATCACTACAAGATCAACCAAACAAACAAGAAATCCTCAAAGCCACTGCCTAAGAATCTTTCTCAAGACATCTACCTAAAGTCAAAGTTCATGGAACCCATTAACAACCCAAGCTTAACTAGTTAAAACTAACTAAAAACTAACCATAAGTTGGAAGAAAATGAGGGTTTTGGAGAGTTACCTTTTCTCCAAGAGAAGTAGACCAAACCACAAGAAGTCAAGCTCTAAACCACCAAGAATCTCTCCTCCTTCAAGCCTCCTACTAAGCTTGATGATGATCCAAGAGAATGGGCTAGATTGGAGCAAGTTTTTGTGGGAGCAAAATGAAGAAGGTGCTAGCTGAAATTTTTGCTAAATGGGAGAGGGGAGTGGCCGGCCAAGGGGAGGGAAGAAGAGAGGAGAGGGTTGGTGAGCCTTTTGGGTGATGTGACTTGATGAAAAGGATGAAGTGACATAAAGCTATCTTTGGTGCAAAAATCAACAAAAGAATAGTGGCCCATTAGTGCTCCTAATTGAGTTTAATTCAACTCACTCACCTCTAATCCCTCAATTAACTTTTCTTAGTCTATAATTGATCACCCTTAATTCTCCAAGACCACTGCACTCTCGGACCGAATATTGTCTCGAAAAATGTGTTTTCTCTAATTCTCACTAATCGAGCGGAAGAAAAATTAACTTTAAAGACAAATGTGCTAAAATATAATATTGAGGCAATGTACCATGCAAATGCAATTAAAAATGAATGAAATAAATTAATTGCAACATATAAATAAATAATTAAATAAATAGGCTGTGACGCCCCGAAAAAAAAATGAGTTTGAGAACCCGGAAAATTTTCTAATTTTCTAGGGTTTATTTTATTTAATCGCCCGTCTTTTCTACATTTTCTTTATTAGAAAAATTCCCCAGATAAAGTTTATGAGCAAAAATAGTTTTAAAATGATTTTTCTAGTATCGGTTAGTTTTTGAGAAATTAAAAGCGTATTTTGGACGTGGGACCCGCAAGTGCGGTGAACGCAATATATTTTTGATAACTTGTTGGATTTTTGTATTAAGTGATATTATTGTACAATGTGTTAAGATATTTGTATTGGAGAGACAAAAAGATAAGTTTTAAACCTAAAGGTGACAAGTGTCACCGTCCTATTCACTATTGGACTTTTGACCATCTTACCTTAACTTTACTAAAACCAAAATTTGACCAAAAATCAAGCCATTTCTTCCTTCTCATGGCTGAAACTTGGAGAGCAAGAGAGAGAGAAAAACCTTCATCTTTCACTCCAATTTCTTACTTCAATCTTGAGTTTTAACCGATGGAATTGCAAATCACTCCATAAAAGTTGGTTACTAAGGAGATTCCAAGGTCTTGGTGGAGTTATTTTGGAGAAGAAACCACTAAGCTACTATCTTTTGTGAGGTATCAAGGTATGGTGTGTAAAGATTCATTGTTTGTTTCCAATAATGGTGAATTAGTGACTTGTGATGGCTAAAGAGATGGTTTTATGGATTATTTCTTGAGTTTTGGTTGAATTGATGAAGTTTTATAATTATTGGGGATTTTTCTGTTTTCATATGAATATGATTATGGGGTCATGTATGATGATTGGAAATGATGTTTAAGGACTCTATGAGGTGGAAAAAGTGGACAATTGCAATCAATTTCTGTTTTGGAAGAAATTCTGGAAAATTAGGGTTCTTGGTTCTTTATTCTGTCCGAAATTTTTGGTCCTATATAGAGGCCGAATTGGCCTTGGCTCAAAACATGAAAGTTGTAGGTATTGATGTTTTAAGGGTGCCTGTAAAATTTCAGGTCAATTGGAGTAGTGTAGAATGAGATAAGCCGAAAATTACTATTGCTGTTCTGGGTTCATCAGGATGTTAGAACTGCGTCTGAAATGGGTTGTTTTGACTGGAATTGTTTTTGGATTTGGGTGTTTGAGGTCTTCTGATGAAATGTAGCTTGATGTCCTAGCTACCATATTCCTTTGGAATTTCTGCATTTGGACCTGTTACACTGAGTTGTACTGGATTACAGCATAGTGTAATTTGTAAACCTGCATTACGGTTCTGGTTTGGTATTTTGGCATATATGACTTAGTTGTGCTGGGATTTGGACTGAGTGACCTTCTACATTGTTGTAGCCCTGGTTCTTAGCTTGAAACGGTGTATCTTGGCACCTTCATCCGACCATCGTAGTACCTTTGGTGCCATTACCGCAAAATGACGTCAAAACTGTTTTTCTGGTTTTGAGCTTAACTTTCATTTTCGGACTTTTTCCTAGCTTGACTTGTACTAGTACTTGGAGCTTGCTGAATGGCTATTGATGAACTTGTTGTTGTGTGTGTACCTTTGGGTTTGAATGAGAAAAATAATGAAGCCATGATGGCTGGAAAAGTTAGCAAATTCAGGGGAAGTGCTGTCCGAACTTTGAAGGGATTTGTTTGCATTGAGTTTGTGATCTAAGACTTGGATTTGAGCAAGGCAATGTTATATGATGGATGGTTCCTGAGCCATGGAGGTGAGTGACCCTAAACTATTTCCAAAATACTTGTGAAATGTTTCTTGCATTATGTACTCGATTGCATCTCATGCGTGCTTGCATGTGAATTCATGACATGATTTGGCTTCAATGAGTTCTGGGAAAGTCTTGTGCTGGACACCAACGTCTCCACCATTTTCGTGAGTTCGTGACATGATGGAGCAAATGGCTCCGGAGCTCAAAAAGGGGCTCCCTCCTAATGTTAATGTTAATGTTAAATGATCTATTTGAGCGTTGGGTGTTCAAGTGCTGTGATTTCACCGGCTCACGAGAGCACTAAACGTACATTTGATCTCTGAATCATGACATCATCGAAATGATCGAAATGCAACATTGTGAAATATATTTGTTTAATGATTTTCCTGGTTACTCGCTGAGCTTCTAGCTCACCCCAAAAATATTTTATTCCCCTCCACAGGGCTCAAGGCGAAGGAAGGACTTGTAGTACTTGTGCACGTGACTGGATGGCCTATGTTTTGTATAATTTGGATTTGGAAATCATTTTATGTATAGTTGGGAATTATTTCCGCTTTGCTTTTGACATGTAATTATTGGAGAATTTGATTTACATTTGAGATTATATCTTGTATTTAATTGAGGACTGTAGTGAACGACTGAGTCCCGGCGAGAGCCGGGCAGGCGGCCCAAAGAACCCTCTGGTTCGCCTTAGGGGGAGGTGGGGCCGTCACATAGGCCAGTAAAATAAAATAATAAATAAATAAAATTCGGGTCCTCACATCCTTCTTCCTTTAAAAGAATTTCGTTCTCGAAATTCATACTTAATCTACAAATAACTCTAGATACTTCTTAGTCAACTCGGTTAAGGGTTTAATTCCAGCCAAACATAGATGTGTAATATCACTAATCAAAACATCAGGCATCACGTTCACTGTTTCTAATGGAGTTGCAACTTATATATCAATCTTTCACTACACATCGTCTAATAAATACAGTTATTTCAAGTAAAACATCACTAATTACTAATTTTAACTATTACAGCCGCTTCATCCTCACGAAATTCATTTATCTTGAGCAATTCCTCACTTGATGTCCAAGTTGGCTGCATTTGAAACAGGCACCAGTTTTTTGAATAACATAATCCCATATGAGTTTTGTTACAGGTTTCACACTTAACAGCTACACTTCTTTTTTTGAAGTGTCCATTCTTTCTTTTCCCCTTCCCTTTATCTTTCATAGCGAGTTCATCTTCACTATTCGCTTTACGTTTCCCTTTAGTAGCGTAGGAATTTCCTTCAACCCTTTTAACTTGACTATCAAGAATGTCTTAAGATGCTACTCGACTAGGTGAATGCACCAATTCAAACTTATTATGCATCTTTTCTGGGATCCCTTTGTATTTCTTTTCCAATTCCACGTTCTTGTATAGCAGCTCAATTAGCTCTGCATATTCTTGTTTCCATCGTCCTTTCCAGTAGTCAGCCAATTTCCTTTGAAATTCTACCTCCTTTCGAAGAATGTCTATTTCCTTATGCATATCCCCCAAATTTGTCATCTCACTGATTTACTTAAATCAAATGCTAGCCTCCTAGGCAAATCAAAGGATCAAAATGAGTAACTATTCATAATTGGAAACTTTGGCCGTATTACTCTTTCATTTTTTTGCTTACAGGTTACCCAAGAAATATAAACCTTAACTATTTTCTACTTGATATAGACGAGTTCTTGGGTCTTTCCACAAAGATTACTATAATCACTTATGCACATAACAAAATACGGAATCATATTTCTTAAAATAAAAGTTTTACACCCTAAACTCACTCTCCATTACTCACTTACAAAGTTACTCAAGAAGAATCCAAACCTCTTACTCTAACTAGTGTTTTATACCATCCTCCATCAAGACGTTCATCCTAATTCTGCCAAAATTCCTATATAAATATAGAACTTAAATCTTTGTCCCCAAAATCCCACAAATAATCCAAAACTTATAGAGAAATATGAATCAAAGTCAAGTTCCTATAGGGTATCATAGAAGGGTAGGAAATAGAAAATAGTAGTCAAGTAAAAAATTAAAAGAAATACATATGCAATCGTAATCAAATCGCAACAAATTCAAGAAAACACAAAACAAAGATATACAGGTACGGAAGAAATGAAACAAGCTGTAATACTAGTGCCTTAACATTCACAACGACCGCAAAACTAACTATCATCCATAGAAACCCAAACTAGACATGCACAAAACTAGTCCCTGATGACACTCATTGATCCATTCTCCTTAATCAGTTCAATCTCAAGTCCAATACAAGAATTTTTCACGCCTTGACTTTTGCCATCTAAATTTATCTCAAGCGTAACCGAGATACCGACCATTATTCTAGTGTTTTCCACTTTTGATACTCGAGTACAAGAATCCAAAACTAGAAAAATTCACGTTTCAGGCCGTACGCTCACAAGAGCAAATCAACCAAGTTTAAGATTCTTACCTGACATACATATATATATTCCTCAAGTATCAAGATAAAGGTTTTATACCTACAACTTTCATGATTCACAACTTATGCTCAAGAAGAGCACTTAGTCCTTTATACTTATTCACATAATTGGGACCATAACACCTCTTGGCCCAAACTCACCCCGCACAGAGACCACGCGAAATAACTCTTTCTAATAAATCTTGCAACTGTAACTTTAATTCTTTAATTCAACTGGAACCATCCTGTAAGGCGTCTTAAAGATAGATGCCATCCCCAGATCTACATCAATTTTAAACACTATTTCTCTCTCTGGAGGCAACGTCTCTAAATTTCTCGAAAAAAACATTGGAAAATTCTTTCACTACTGGCACGTTTTCCAACTTCATCTTATCCCCAGGTGTATTTATAAGGAAGGTTAGATATCCTTTAGTCCCACTATTCAACAATTTTCTAGTTCGAATCCCCGAAATTAGAGTAGACGACGCTAGTCTACCCCTCACATCTAACTTCAAAGTTGTTTCCCCCGGGATGCGCAATTCTACTAATTTCATCTTACAATCCAACTGAGTAGGGTATCGAGTTAACCAATCCATTCCAACTATCACATCATATCCCTTAATTGATAGGCTCATTAAATCTGCTAACAATTTCCTCTCGCCAATCAAAATCTCACAAATTCTATAAACCTTATTAGCAATTAGGTACTGTTTTCCCGTAGGAGTCTTAATTTCTAAATCAAAAGGTAAGAAATCACCCTTTATATCTATACCCTTCATAAAGTTAGGGTCTACGAATGAATGGGTCGTCCCGGTATCAATTAAAACCCTAGATAAATGCTCAAGGACATCAGTTATGCGCTTAAAGGCCGTAGCCACTTGGTCACCCCCTTCATTCCTAGAGTTTTGGTTCGGGTCAGTCGCTGATCCCTCATCTCTCTAGGGAGTGTAGGGTTGCCGAAACCCACGCCCACGACCCCGTCAACATTCTCGCCGATCCATATAGCAAGAATCTAAATGCATGATTAAAAGAGGAAAAATAAGCATAGAAATTTAAAAACATATAAAATTTGCATGAACACTTTAAAATTAAAGCATACTTCTTTACATAAACTAAAAGTCATGATACATGTCAAGAGTGCATACAACAAGTCAATAATATCAAGTACAGGACATAGGCATCCAAGTGTCTCAAAATATAGGAGTACATGCAACAAAATACAAAAGATCTCAAGGCGAAAATCACCCCTTCTAAGTCCTTAACAAAAGTCAAAAAATCAGGAGATCACTAATATAAGTGAACCGAACTAGTAGACCCTACATCCTCAGAAGGCTCCTCCTCGGGGTCCTCCTCCGGAACCCCCTCCATGGGCTCTATCTTCTCCTCAACAACAGAGGCAGCATTCCCAGGTTCTCCACCACCCATGGCCTCCTCTATGCGCTCGGTTATGGTCACACACTCAGTCATAATGTCATCCATACGGTTCCCCACCTCCTCGACCATCTGAATGAGACACCCATCGGTTACTTGAAACTAAGCATGGGAGGCGTCAGCCTTCTGACGCTCCTTGAGTACCCTAGCCTCCAACTCCTGAATCCTGACGGCCTGGGCCTCCACAATGGCCCTTATCTCCTCCCTCTCAGCTTGTGCTACCCTGAGGTCACGGGTCAATTGTCTCCTCTCCTCGACTACCCCTAACACCACGTGGTTAGGGTAAGAGAACCTCTCTCGGCACGGGCACGTCCTGACCCGCCTGACGGGTGAGTACCGAAAGAGGGGTCCGCCTCTAACCATCCGAAATCGAATCACCGGGGAAGGTCCCTCGATCCTATCACTGTCGTTGCCACTGTCCATATCCTACAAATAACCCATAAAACTAAAGGTTAGGTCCTTAAAGTCACTGGTGCCATTCAAAAATTTAACTTAAGGTTTATCACGGATTTCCTATAACCAAAAGTTCATGACTAAAAACTCCTAACACTGCTCCAGCTATTTCAAAGCTAACACTCTGATACCAATTGTGACGCCCCCACCTCTCCCTAGGGTGAACCCTAGGGTATCAGTAGAACGCCTGCCCAACTCTCGTCAGGACTCACGCACTCATTCAAGCTTAATAGCGATCCACAAGTCAATCATAGATTTAGGATTAAAGAAGTACTTCAAATACACAAGCTAAATTCTTCTAAGGCTACCATTTACAATTATAATAAAATCCCCAAATATAACAAAATTTACACTTCAAATGTCTCCAATAACATACAAAAGGGTCACTAACTTCCACCAAAACTCGCTAGTCTAGAGTCCCCAACTTCCACTTCCAAACCTATTAAGGAAAACAAATTTAAAGGAATGAACTAACGCTCAGTGAGGTCAAGAAAATCAAACAAGCAAGCAAGTAACACAAATTAAATCAAATATCACGCTTAAAAATAATTTAACATGAAATTTCATTTAAGTGCACAAATAGGAAATAAAACACACGTAAAAGGATACAGGAGCTCTCAGGAGCTAAATCCATACTGCTTCACCGATAATCTTGATCAACAATTTCCAAGTGTTGACACTCCGTCAACCAAGCAAGTAACAAGTCCGTAGAACCCCACTTTTCACCAAATTTTCGTCCAACGTTACACTCCCTGCAGGGCCTGAAAGTCAAACAAGATGTGATATTACTCGAGTATATCCAAGCAAGTCAAATACACGAGTCCAAGGTTCACCAAACTCCTCAACCAAGCCCGTGCTGGCTTGAGTTGAATGACTAGCCATCGGGTTTTGGGCGTCCCCACAAGCACGAGTGGTCGATGAAACAATGCTCCAATCGACTTAAAATAGATCATAATATTGAGTCGGTATGAGAGGCATCTCGTACCTGAATAGGGTGTGGTACATGCTGCCGCTCAGTACTCACGAGTTACGAGCATGTTCGAGTACAAGTGCAAGTCATGCAAATTCATATACAAGTAATGAGTTTTCAAGAAGGAGAGGACAAGGGTGATAAAGTATACCCTCGCTTTGGTAAGTTCACAAATCATAACAATTTCACATAGCACTTGCACAAATATCATTTCAATCATAGCACATGAAACATGCACTTGACACTCACCAAAAGTCAAGGGCAAAGCAAGAGGTCAGACAAGCTCTTCGGCATCCACGTGACCACCTGAGACATATACAATCACAATTATCTAGGTATTCGACCAAGGCTAATAAAAAAATATCTTCTTGCTACCCACACTCCGAGCCACAAGTTGAAGTCGAGTTAAAAGAGACTTTCTTGATTAATCATTGAAATAATAATCAAGGAGAATTCGAAAGTCATTTTCGAGTCAAGTTGTGGCAATAAATCTCGATTTTAAAAAGAAAGTACCACATTTAATATTGGCACGAAAATCGAGGAAAGGAAAAATGGTTTTCATACCTTAAAACTTCTAATCCTATACCCAAGTTTTAGAATATAAAGGAGCGTTCACGATTTCAAATCTTATGGAGTCAAAATCCATCAAAACGCTACTCATTTTCATAGTAAATGTTGAAGTCAAAAGTTCCAATTTTCAAATAGAAAGCTGGCGAAATTCCTCAAAAGTTACTCTAGTTAAAACGCTCCATTTTATGGATCATTTTCATGGAAACCATCGGCATAAGATTAGGGGGTGAAATCCATTTCCCAAGTATGAAATGAGGGGCAAATAACCAAGAAAGTTAGGCTTGAAACCTAGAAAATGTTCCAAGTGACTTTGGAGTGTTGTCACTTTACAAGGAAAAATTCAGTTTTGGCAACTTTCTTTGAAAAATCATAACTTGCGTTTCATAAGTCTAAAATTTACAAATCTTGAACCGTTCGAAAACAGACTCAATGAACTAAAACTCTCTAGAAGATACTTTTTCCATATTCAAATTTGAATCAGTTAAATCTTAGCTCCAACTCACTGTTTCGGCAAGAACAGAGTAAAACAGTCTTGAATTTCAGTGAACTTTGAAAATTTAACAAAATTCATAGGAATCGAACCAGCTGTTGAAATTTATACCACGGAAAGAACTCCAAGTTTAGTTTCAAATGCAACAAACATTACTCAATTTGGATCTTTCTACACCAAGATACAATAGTTTTATGAAAGCCGGTTTTTGAAACCTGATTCATGAAATTCTAGTTTGGAGCACTCAACACAATTTGTAAATCAGGTCATAACTAAGGTTACATAAGTTCAAAATTAGCATGGTTTATGGCGTTGGAAACTAGTTATTGCTAAAGATTAATATTAAAGTCATTGCTAGTTATTGAGAGTTAGAAGATACACATGTATATGTATATTCCCTTTATGTAATAGTATATCAGATTATTTTCGAGTTATTTCTCAAATATTTGTATGTGATGTAGAAAACTAGTGAAAAAAATAAAAAAGTAAGGGCAATGAAGACCATGAATCATAATACCAGGAAGAAATCATTTGCCCAGATTCGAGCAAACATGGTAAACATTTCTGACTATTCTATTATACTTCATTTAATATTATTTCAATTTGTTTAAACAAAAATTATTTTTGATACAGAAGAAAAAATTAGGTCGCAATTCTTTGCGATTTGAAATGTTCAATTACTGCTACACTGATAATAAAGGAAACCCGTCTAGTAGTGCAGCAGCTAATATTATGTTAAGTAAAATCTTTCATTATGCTATTTACTTGCTTTAAAATATGTTAGAAAGATGTATCCATTAATTTCTAATATATATTAGGATTGTACAAATGTAATCATTATTTTATGCTTTACACTTTTGCAGCTTGCAATGAATGAAAAGATTAGTCTATTGCCTCTTGATACTAAAGATCCTGTTGGAAAAAAATGATATATTTGCACAAGTAGTTGGGCAAGACAAGCATGGGCATGTATGAATGTATGGTTTTGGTGTATGTCCAACTGATGTGTGGGGTGATGACCTAGTTAAAGTGGATCTTAGTGATTAGTGTTGGATCAAAAACATGAAATATTAGAGATGAAGGCGAAATTTGCTCAGCAAGAGGAACAAATTAAAGATCAAGCAAGAGAACTTGCTAATGTGAAAGCTTATTTAGAGCAACAAAATGGTCATAACTTATTGAATCAATCAAGAATCACTTCAACATCATCTAATCATATGTCAACCTCAAGTTCCAGTCTTAGACTTCTTAAAGTAAGTTTTTTAACACATTTGCTTGGTGATGGCAGTCCTCTTTGCTTGATAATGATATGATATTTTGATATGTTTTGTTATTGTAATGTGAAAGCATTTTTAGTTTAGTTATTTTTATATTTGTTACATGTTGCTCTTGAGTAGTTGTGGATTTTGTAGAGGTATAGGTCATAGTTGTCTTACTATAATGTTACTTACTACACAACATGGATTGGAATTTCGATGTGACTGCTTTGCTTATGGCTTGTTTTCTGATGTTTTGAGTTTTGCATTTTCATGTAGGAGGGAGACTGGATTTCTCTTTTAGCTTAGATGAGCCAACAAAAGTTGTGCCAGTTGGACAGTTTCAATTCCTTGATCCTTTTACAATAGTTGGGGGCCAACCACTAGGTTCTGTAAGGATTCGAAAATTATTTTTATATTTTATCTTTTTTCTTTGAATATGTTTTCTTTTACTTTACTTTATTTGCTTTAATTTCTTAGATACTTTTATAAGTGAGTCAAGATTTTTATCATTTTTCTTCTATAAGTTGGTATATGATAAGTTTGTAGTGTATTATGGAAGTGGGACCCACTAGTGAGATGTGTAATAAATTTAGTGAACAAAAATGGGTATTTTTACAAGAGAGATTATGTGATTAGAAGTGTAAAGGGTGAATTAGAGGAAAACAATATAGATTAGTAATTAGAGACAAAGGAAAGACAAAGAGATAAGCGTAAACCTTAAGCTGCCACTTGTCAACAATCCAACCACTCTTTGACAAAGACTAGTCTTTGGCTTTATCTTGAAAAATTGAAGCAAAACTCTTCATTTTCTTTCTCCTCTTGGCCGAACCTTTAAGCAAGAAAAGAGAGAAAGAAAACTCCAATTTCAACTTGGTTTCTTGCTTGATTCCTTGAGAAATCCATCTTAAAACCCTAAACCAATCCATAGAAAGTTGTAAGAAGGAAGGAAGAAAAGCTTGTGTGGAGTGATTTGGAAGAAAAGAAAACTCTTGGTTGCATTTCTGCTTAGGGTTTGAAGGTATTTATGTCAAGAAGCTACTTTTCCTCTTTTATCTTGTACTTGAATGGATTTATAACTTGATTATGGTAGGTTTTATTGAAAATTTCCTAGTTTTGTGTAGTAATTCGAAATTTCCAGCTTTGATTGAGAAATTCCAGCCTTGAAATGCTAATTCCAGCTTTTTTATGTTGTTTTAGTCTTGCCATGAGGATTTTCCAGCTTTTGTATGCACTTATGGCTTCATTATATGAATTTCCAGCTTTTGTTTGTAAATTCCAGCTTAAGGTTCGATTTTTTCAGCTTTGGTATGGTTGTATTTGAGCTAGGTATATGTCTAATTTAGTTACTTTTGTGGCCTAGAATAAGTACCCCTTATATGTGAGGACCCGTAATTTTCTTAATTTCTAGGTTTTAATTTCTTTTAATTATACGTTTTTCCACCTTTTCTTTATTCGAAACATTGTGCAAATAAATTTTATGAGTAAATATAGCTTTTAAATGATTTTTCTAGTATCGGTTAGTTTTTGAGGAATTAAGAGCGTATACCGGACGTGGGACCCACTAGTACGAAAAGTTCGGAAAAATTCGGCCAACTAGATTAAGTTTTGAATACTGGAATGAATTTACCGGGTGTTAAGAGATAAGTGGAGGGTGAAATTTGGATTGATATGAGAGAGACAAGTTAGGTAGAGAGTTAATAAAAGGTGACAAGTGTCACCATTTGATTGGGCTTACCTTAAGACCTTTCTTACCATTGACTTAAATAACCAAAAATGACCCAAAATATCTTCATTTCTATGCTTCATATGGCCGACCACCTTCAAGCAATAAGGGAAGAAAAGCTCTCCAATTTCTTTGCTCTAAGCTTGCTTAATCTTCACTTTTAACCGTTTAATTTTAGTTTTACTCCATAAAACCTCTTCACTTAGTGTTTGTGAGTTGTTTGGTGGAGTTGTTTGGAAAGTTAATGTGACCAATAGCTCTCTCTCTCTTGTTTTAAAGGTAAGTTGTGAAGAACCACCCTTCTCCTTTAATTGATGCTTAAATCATGCTTAGTGGTAGTATAAGATGCAAGTTTATGGATTAATTTTTGATTTGTGGTTGAAATGATGAAGTTTTATTATTTTTGGGGATTTTTCTGTTTTAATATAAGCATGATTGTGTGGCTATCTATGATGATTGGAAATGGTCTATAATGACATAAGGAGGTGGGAAAAGTGATTAATTGCAACCAATTTCTGTTTTGGAAGAAAATTGAAAAACCTAGGGTTCTTAAGGGAGCATTCTGTCCGAATTTTTAGGTCCTAGATAGAGGACGAATTGGCCTTAGATCAAAACATGAAAGTTGTAGGGAATGACATTTTAGAGGTGCCTACAAACTTTCAGGTCAATCGGAGTAGCGTAGAATGAGATAAGTAGAAATTACTATTGCTGTTCTGGTTTTACCCGAAATTGAGAACTGCGCCTGTAATTGGTTGTTTTTCCTGGAATTGCTTCTGAATTGGTTGTTGAGGCCTTCTGATGAAATTTAGTCCTGTTTCTTATCTTTCATATGGTTTTTGAATTTCTGGAATTGGACTTGTAGAGCCTGAGTTATGATGTTTCCGCTAGAATGCGTTTTGGTGAATCTGTTTTACGTTGTTGATGTAGTATCTTGCATTTTTGACCTGTTTGCACTCAAAACTGGGTTGAGTGACCTTCTATGATGTTGTAGACCTGTATTTTAGCTTCGATATGGTGGGTATTTCACCCTCATCCAATAAGCGTAGTGAAATTTGTGCCATTACCGCAAAATGAGGACAAAAATTATTTTTTTCAGGGCCAAAGCTAGTTACATTTCCGAAATTTCTGGTTTCCTCTAATGCTTATATATGCTTATGGAACCCTATTGTGATCGTGTTGGCATCGGTTTATGACTTTTAATCGAGTCTTCTTGTGCTTAGTGGAATATTCTAGGGCTTGACTTTTATTTCCGGTCATTTTTCCTAGCTAACTTTTGTACTTGGATAACCTTGAGCCTATTGAACGGCTGTGATGATGAATGTATATTGAGTATGACTTTGGGAGTTGATTGAGGAAAATAATGAAGCCGTGATGGCTGGAAAAGTAAGAAATTTAGGTGAAGTGCTGTCCAATTTTTTCTAGGCCAATTGGTTCCTTTAAGTTTGAATTGGCTTGTGATAGAAATGAAGGGCTTTTGGGTTGTTGAACCTAGGTCTTCATGTTACCTTTTTATTCCCAAAAATCATGTTTTGTACCCTTGCATTAGTAATTATTTGGCGAGGCATACGACTAGTAGTCGAGCCTCACATGTGTATTTTGTTTACTCGATTCTGGATGTGAAACCTTCAATTGGTTTACTTTGATTATTTTAGGGTTTCTTGGCGATTAAAGCCAATCCGAAGTGAAAACTTTTGAGGTATCTGTACTTGAACCGGTGAGTGTACCACTCCCCTCCATTGCTGTTTAACTTGATTTCTGCTCTGCAATCTGTTTAATTTGTTTGAGACGAGGGTGTACTTTATCACACTCGTTCTCTTGTCTGTTCATATGCCAATTTTGGTGTCAATCTGAATCTGTGTATCTGATATCTGTATCTGTATCTGTATCTGTATCTGTTCGGACGTCGTTTGGAAACTTGTAACCAACGACCTTTCTGTGACTTATGAGCTCAAATCCTGTGGCTAAGTTATTCGAGTCGGGCCGGCAAGGGCCTGGACGATTAGATAACGAACCACGGTAGTCTGTTTTGGGATCTTTGGGTATTGAGACTCTTGATTCCGGTATACTCGAGTATTACCATTTCTGTTTCTGTTGAGGTGAGCGGGCCCGGTAAAGGGGTGTTTGGTGGACGGAATTTGGTGTAAAGTGGGGTCTACGGACGTGTTGGTTCTATATACGTTGACGGAGAGTCAACCGGCCTGGATCAAGTACTGCGCTGGAAAGCTGGCTCCTGAGAGCCACCTGTATCCTTCCTATTTGAGTTCTTGTGTTTACCTGTCTTACTTTATAGCGAGCATGTGTATCTGGTTTGTATAACGTGAAATACCTGATTTTTCTGCTACATGTTTGGTACCTCATTGAGCGTAAGCTCACCCCCTCCTCGTTATCTTTGTTTTCCTTACAGGAACCTCTTTTGGAAATCATGATTTTGAGAAGCGAGTTGAGCTAGTTAGAAACTCTTTTGTTCTTTTGTATAGCTCCTCTAGAATGAGCAAACCCTAAATGTATTTCGTTTCACTGTTCCATTTGAATTGTAAACCTAGTGACATGTATATATGAAAGCGTTTTCCCCATGTTTAAGTTTGGCGGTCTTCAATCGCTCATTTCTTTTGGGTCCTCTCGCGTAATATCGGATTTGTGTGATTCGACTCCGTAGTCCTGGCGAGAGCTGGGCAGGCGGTCCGCTGAACCCTTTGGTTCGCCTTAGGGTGAGGTGGGGCTGTCACATTATATCTTAGAACTTGAGGTCTTGATTAAGGGTAGTTTGCCATGAAGTTAAGCCTTGAATTTGGAGGAGAAACTTAAGGAAATTAGGGGAGACGCTACTGGATTTTTGTTTTCTTTCTTTCTTGTGATATAAGTGAGTAAGAGTGAGGATAGAGGTGTGATTTTTGGTCGGTTTGGACTTACGTTGCTTATGGTTGCTAGAATCCATCTTGGTTGTGACACATAAGCTGAATTTTTGTCAAAAACCATGTATGAAATAAGGAGGAAAGTAATGGTTACTTCTAGCATGTTTTCTAGTTACATTTGTTCGACTTTAAACTCGAGGTTGGTCATTTTCTTTCAAAAGTTGTGTGTATATTTTGCTAAGTTTCATGAGTTATAAATACCTAAATTTTTCCTTTTGGTCTCTCACGTGTCTTGGGTCCAAATGTTTTCTTTTTGCTCCAAAACCATACTTGAATCATTGCCCTAGTATGTACTTGGATTTTTCTTGGTTCACCAAAGTTTTGGATGGTTGGACCATGATATTTTTGTCTTGGTTACTTTTAGCATTTGACGATAAACACGAGCACAATCCGGAGTCGAACGTTTAACGTTGCTCTGCTTCGAACTGGTGAGTGTACCACCTCCATGACTTGTTGCTTAAGTGAACTATTATGTAACTGAAACTTATGATTGTTTGATTGTGACTTTGGTTTACTCTTGGTTGGATGGGTGTGCACTTTATCACACTCAACCCCACTTGATTGTTGACTGTTCTACTATTCATTTAGAATCTATTACTTGTACTTGAATTGAATGTCGTTTGGAACATAGTATCCAATGACCATACTATGAATCTGGGCACAAGCCTCATTGGTTAGTTGATCGAATCGAGCCAACAAGGGCTTGATCGAGGTAGATTGACAGGCCATGAGGAAATATTTACTGATTCACTGAGCTCTGATTTATTCTGAAATTGGTATACTCGAGTATTACCTTCACTATTTGGTGTTCGAGTCTAGTAAGGGGAATGACTTGTGGATAGGAATTGGTATAAAACGGGGATCTATGGACAATACTTTTGTCTCTATAAACATTGACGGAGTGTCAACGGACTTGGATCAAACTATTGCGACTAAAAATTTAGCTCCCGAGAGCTAACTGTATCCTTTTTACCTGAATTACTCTATTTTAGTTGGGATGTCCGTTTGTCTCTTTTAATCAGTACTCATGTTTGATAACTTAACGACTGATATTTGAGATTTTTTTTTCTTGTTTAATTTCTGACTGCATGACCCTGTGGTACCTCATTGAGCGAAAGCTCATTCTATTATCCTTGTTTTCCTTTCAGAAGCGAAGACTTGGGCTGGTGATTATGGGAAGAGTTTGAGCTAGTACTAGACCTTAGGCATTTTGTTTAAACTCCTCTATATTAGTAAACCTTATATGTATTCGCGTAAGATTGAATACTTTGACTTGTAGCCTAAACTTGAATCATTTGTGACTCTATTGTATATAATATTGGGTTGTGATGTTTTGAAGTTGTGTGATTCATTTTAGTACCTACCGAAAATTTTGGGTTAGTGAGTCCTGGCGAAAGTTATGCAAGCAGTCTGCTAACCCTTAGGGGGGCATTCTAGGGGAAGGTGGGCTGTCATAGGTTTGAATTAGTGTGAAGTACTAGGTCAAGATGTGGTTGAATGTGATGAGCATTTGATTAGGCCTTATGTGCCTTTGAAAACAATTGCTGATTCAATTGGTGCTCCTATAGTTTGGCCAATGAAACTACTATATTTTTCCTTTTCTAGCTTTCAAATTATGTTAACTATTAATATCTCATATGTTTGTCTCATTCGATAATTATGATTGATTTTAATACATAATATACTTATGCTATAGGTAAAAATTTGTGAAGCTTGATGTTTTGGAATTCGAAAGTGGACAAGGTGTTGCAGCATATGGATAAGGACTCGTGTTTTTATTTCTTGATTTAGCTATTTTTATAATTAATTTCCCTAGTTATATTTAATAACCCTAGTAGTGCATGAATTTTTCTTAAGTTTCGATTTTTCGCGCGCGCGTCCTAAGTTCGCGTATTTCGCGTAAGTACGCGTGTTTCGCGTCGGAGCGGCTAAGTGGAGATTTAAGAAACTTATACTAGATTACTAAGAGTGAATAATTATAGTGTTCAAGGAATTACATTTGAAGTTTAGTGCACAAGTGAAACAAACCCGAGAGAAATCGGATACGAAGCGCGCGCGCGTGCGAGCACTATTCTCAGTTGACTTTTGTTAGAATTTTGGCCAGAAAACCCTCAAGCTTTCAAAGGAAGCTTCACAACACACCAACCTCTCTTTTCTCTCTCTTAGTGCCAACCAAACCAGCCAAGGAAGAAGAAGAGAAAGCTCTTCATCATTCTTGCTCCATTCTTGCACAATTTCACTCCAAAATTTTCATTCAACTTCCCTATCACTTAGAGATTAGCTTCAGCTGGGTGGAAGACTTCATCTTGGCAGTTTTCTTGGAGCTTTTGTGATAAAAAATTTCTGGTTCTTCAAGGGTTCAAGAGGTATACACCTCAACTCATCCAATCTTTCATTTCTTGGCTTTAAAGAGTTTCATTCTTGGCTTTGAAGCTTGTAGCTTTCTTGTTGTTGTTGTTCTTTGGATTGGATTGGTTGAAGTGGGCTCTATGAATGTCCATCTTTGTTATATGAGGGCTGCCATGATGTTTATATGTGTGTTAGTGTGTTTGTGATGAGTGTTAAGGTTAGAAATTGAAGGAAAAATCGAAGGAAAGTTGGTGCATGAAACTGGCCGAATCTGTCCTATACTTGTCTTGCTTGAATTTCGATAATTTGTTGGTTATTGGACTGTAAAATTGGTTGATATATGTTGTGTATTATGTGTATAAAGTTTCTACCAAAAATCATTTGAATTAGTTGAGCAAAACTTGAATTTTCGAAACTTGAAGAAATCTGGAAAAACGTGTTCTGGGCAGCTGGACAGTGCCCCTTTGATCGAACATATCTCTTTGTACAAAAGTCAAAATCGAGTGCCGTTTGCGGCATTTGAATCTAGACATTTGTAGCTTTCCAACGGTATAAAATTAACCATCTAGTTTGAAATGAGGGAACCATAGTGATTCGGCAAAGATTGCTATCCTGTTCTGATGATCTATCCGAGAGAAGGTAGAAGCTACATTTTGTGGCTATATTTTCTCTCACTTATGAACTGATTTTGAGAACGACTTGTTCTAATGAAACGTAGAGTTTTGAATCTAGTTTCCAATGCCATTGACCATTCTCAATTTCAAGTTGTATTGAGTGAGATATGGTTCAATTTTCAAACTGCAGCAAAGCTGGAAATCTAGAAAACTCTTCCTTCTTGCTAGCCGACTGATCTAGTTTGACCTGAGATGTTTTGTTTCGAAAATCTTGATTTCCATTGCTTGTTAAATTCTTATTAAATGTTTCTTGGACCTTGGTTCCACAAATGAACTGAAATGGAACTGATTTTATGATGCAAAATGCTTGAAAAAGGAAAAGAAAGCAAGAAAACAGATTTGCTTTAAGAATTTCCTAAACTTTGGTAGTTTTGTTAACTACCTTCTCGTACGAGTTTTTACATGAAAATTGATAGAGGAGTAGTCCTCATATGGAAGTTGAATTGTACAAAAATTTGGTGTTGTTCTAGGACCATTTCGATGCTCAAATGATGTGCCAAAGTTGTTCTTCAAATCTGGAAAATTTACTGAACAGTCTTTAATTTTGGCCAACTTTGAACTGCTATATCCTGATTGTAAGGACCCAAAATTTTCTTGTTTTATTTTATTTTACTGGTTTAAT
Source organism: Coffea eugenioides (assembly GCF_003713205.1). Taxonomy (NCBI): domain Eukaryota; kingdom Viridiplantae; phylum Streptophyta; class Magnoliopsida; order Gentianales; family Rubiaceae; genus Coffea; species Coffea eugenioides. The sequence continues at coordinate 22,281,414 of NC_040036.1, forward strand.
TAATTATTTACCCACACGTTTTCTCCGAATATTTTATTTCAACCTTTTATTGCTCACATGTATTTTAAAAATGACTTGATTCCAAAAGTTATTTTTTTGAAAGCTCGTTAAGTGAGAATAGTGAATACGTGTTTGGATACTATAGCCGATTTGAGAGTACAATGAGTTTGAAAAATTCGAGACTTGTACATTAGCCTTGAAATAGGCATTTTTATATTTAAGTACTCAAGTATTAGTTAGTTATACTATCGTTATAAGACATTCTTAGAAATTTCACATTATTGCGCACAAATTGGAAGTTCGCGTTTTCGTGCGCGCAATTATTTGAAGGATATTAGACCTTTATTTTTAGACTATTAAGAGTGAATAATAATAGTGATAAAGGAAGTGCATTAAAGGTTTAGTGCACAAGTGAAACAAACCCGAGAGAAATCGGACACGAAATCCGCGCGTGCGACTAGTAAGAGTTGACTTTTTGCACACCACCTAAAGCTACTATTCCATTCTTTCTCCCCAAGTTTTAGCACACAAAACCCTTCTCTCTCTCACATTGCATCAGCCGACCAACCACAAGAAAGAAAAGAAGAGAAGAAAGCTCTTCATCCATCTTGCTCATTCTTGCTCCAAATCATCTCCCACTTTGCAACTAACCACAAAACCACTTGGAGATTCACTTGAGCTTGGAAGGAAGCTTCATCTTGGCAGTTTTTCTTGGGGGTTTTAGTGGTAAAAATTTCTGGTTTGTCTCAAAGCTTGGAGGTAATCATTCTACACCATCCAATCTTTTATTCTTGGCTTTAATGGGTTTATTCTTGGCTTTGAAGCTTGTAGCTTCATTATTGTTGATATTACTTGGATTAGAATGGTTGAAGTGGGCTCTATGAATTCCCACCTTGGATATAAGGACTGATATGATGATTTTAGATGTTATATGTGTTGTTTTAGTGCAAAACTAGTGGATCTAAATTGAGGAAGTGGAAAGAAATCAAAGGAAACTTGAAAGAGGAAAAGGCCGAATCTGCCCTGTTTGTGCAGAGGCTTTAATTCGAAATTTTTGTGGTTAAATTGACTTGTTTATGATGTATACATGTTGTGTGGGTTGTGTGGAAGGTTTCCACAAAAAATTAAGTGATTTGGATGGTTAAATGTTGAGTTTCGAAAATCTGTCAAAACTGGAATTTTTCCCGAAACTGCTCTAGCAGTATTTTTCAAACAACTATAACATTTTGCTCCGATATTGAAATCGAGTGCCGTTTGCGGTACTGGAAACTAGACATTCCAAGCTTTCCAACGGTATAAAATGCACATTCTGATTCCACCTGAGAAAGCCATACCAATCGTTTTAACATGACTGTCCTGTTTTGCGTCTACACTGGGAGCTCTGTTTTGAGCAGCGAATTGATGCTCAAATATGAGCTAGTTGTGGACAGAATTTTAAAATGATTCCTTCTGAGAAATTGTAGCCGTATGAATGTAGTTTTTAAAGCCACCAACCATGCTCAATTCTGAGTTGAATTGAGTGAGTTGTGGCTGAATTTCAAAACTGATTCAGTGATGAAAACCCTGATTCTTGGTGCTCAAAACTCTGATTCTTGTTCTGCTTGTTATTTTTTAAACTTTGTTTGCGACTCTAATTGAGTTCCAAATTTTAAAGGCCGGTTCACATTGTGTGAATTTTGCTGAATTTCCAAACATTGCCGAAAACCAACCCCGAAACTGTCTCGCAAGCCAAAACAGCAACTTTGAGACAATGTACCTTCTGTTTCATGGAAAATATCTTCTAGAAATATCTTCTAGAAACTTTTATTACTTTGGAAGTAGTTTCCAACGGTACCAATTTTTCCAATTTTGGACTAGTAGAGAGTGAGATCTGATTTTTCAAAGTTTGCTTGCCGAATCTGAAATTTTCGAACTTAAAGGAAATTAAGGGTTTCAAACTCTCCATTTTCCTCCGATATTGCTAAAAAATTAACACTTGATTTCAAAGGCAAAAATCAGATTTCTCTTGTGTTTTTGAAACCCACTTCCGAGCCTCGATTATAGATAATTAAGGTTCAATTCATGAATTCTCCTTAGATTGTACACTAGTAGAACTTTCTTTGATAAGTAGGGGTTCTAAGTGATAGTGTATAATAATTGATCGTTATTTGCTTAGGCGGTCAAGGAGACCTTCAAGAGGAACTCGAAGTGGACGCCTAAACACTTGTTTGAGTACTTACTTGTTTTGAATAGGTGAGTGTTCCATGTAAGAGTACGTAATTTGAATAAGTCTATGACATGCTTATTCCATGATCATTAAGTGTTAAGTGCTATATGTTAAGTATTTACCACACTCATGCATATCTAAGTAAGGTATACTTGAATTACTAGATATGAAATGCTTGAAGAGCATATTTACGTGACTACTTGAACTACTCGATATGAAATGCTTGAAGAGCATATTTACGTGACCACTTGAATTACTCGACATGAAATCCTTGAAGGGCATATTTATTTAATATGTCTATCAATTAACCGTGACTACTTACCGTTAACCGTTAACCGTTAACCGTAATTACTTACCGTTTATCAATTTACTTGATTACCTGCTTACGTGATTACTTGATTACTTGATTACTTGATTACCGTAAATTATATGTTCATATGAAATTGTCCACCATTTAAGGCAAGTGTGTACTTTATCTCACTCGACCTACTAAAATGATAATTTTTTTACCGTTCCTCGGTTTACTTGATTACTTGTGCATATTGTAAGTTCTAAGCTGAACTGGGCCCTGCCCTTGGTTACTAACCTACTCGAGCCAGGACTGGACTCGGTCGGGTAGGTTGGAACCCTGGGCCACCGTTTCGGTATACTCGAGTACTACCACTGGAGGGATAAGGTGATGGCCAGACAAACCGAGGGGATTCGGAAGTTATAAGGTGCATATGACCGACATGGTTCCACTGGAATACCGTATCCTTCAATATGTGTTTATTTTGCATAGAGATAACTATTTCATGCAAATGTACCAACGTGCAAATCTTGTGTTATACCTGTGACATGCTCAAAGTACTTGTATAATGATAATTGTCTCATGTTCGTGAGCCAACATGCAACTCCGAACCATACATGTGGTATGCTCAATTACTTGATTTTTTAGAACTGCTAGAGTGTCTTGGAACCTCACTGGGCTGTGTAGCCCATCCCACATTTTTGTTTTCTTTAACAGGGTTCGAGACCAAGATTGCTCGTGAATAGTACTAGATAGGTTTCTTTTGAAAATTTAAAGTTGTATTATAGTGGATAGTTATAGTACACATTCCATTGGGTTGTACTTAAGCTTGAAAGCTAAATAATTGTAAGTGTGAAATATTTTGGAGTACTTTAATTATGTATTGAAGTTATTCGCAGTATTTTCGAGCTTTTGAATTGTGGAATGTAATGAGTCCTGGCGAGAGTTGGGCAGGCGTCCCGCGGATACCCTTTGGTTCGCCTTAGGGAGAAGTGGGGGCGTCACAGTTGGTATCAGAGCTTAGGTTTCAGATCTTTATAGTTTATCCTAGGCTTAAAAGTTTAAGATGCCGGACTGTGGGACTGGTTTGAAAGTTAAGTAACCGCTTGTAGGGATGAAAAATCAGAGCCGCTTCGCGTAGTCTGTGCGCGGGGTGAGCTTGGGTCAAGTGGTGTTATGGTCCTTATTATGTGAATGAGTAAAGACTCAAGTACTCTTCTAGAGTTTAAGCTGTGAATCATGAGTGTGATAGGTATAAACCCCTTTGTTTTGATATTTGGGAAAAACATTTGGTATGTATAATGGGTAGGAATCTCAAATGTGATGATTTACTCTTAGGAACTGGCCAGCTCGAGATGTGAATTATCTTATTTCGGATTCTTGTACCCGAGTACTCAAGCGTTGAGGACGATGCTAAGGACTTGAGATCTCCATTTGCAAGGAATAAGAATGAATCGATATTTCACGTGAATAGTTACAAGAAACCGATAATCGTTTGGCTAAGATGGCACAATAATTAAGAGCGAGAGGTGAAGAAGATCGTGGCCTAGAAGATCCTTGTGTTGGGGTTAAAGTTGAACATGTTAGGGAATGGGGATCATTTAGTTCCAATTAATCTAGTGAAGCACTACTTGTGATCTTTCGTAGTGGGACGATGGGAGTAGAACTTAAGAATTTGTGCTTTAGAGATGGATGCACTTTTGATAATCACTTGTTCATTTTTGTTTATTAACTTTGACTTGGTATGTACTTTACTTGGCTTGTTTGTGACCTCTTGATTCGTATTATGACTTTTAATAGATGTAAAGAATCATGCTTCTAATTCTAAATGTATTTGTAACTTGTATATGCTTTAAGTTCTTCTATGCCTAATTATTCCTTTTCTTACGCCTATAGACTTATATTAAGTATGGCTCGGCAAGGACAACGAATGGGTTGTGGTGTGGGTTTAGGCAACCCGCACTCTTGAGAAAGAATGATGGCCGGTCTTATGTAATCCAATGGGATCTTAGTGATAGATATGAATAGGAAATGAACGAGAAGATTAGACCTACCAGTGATAGAAAAGATTGATCTAGTTGGGTACCTAGAGAGGTTCTCCCCTGTGCAATTTTAATAATTGTTCTACCGTATCTTGTGGTTGGTCCTGTGGACATGTTTCAACCTTTTATAAATGTTTGAACTTTTGAAGTATTTCGTTGGTTATTTATGAAGTGACTTGAACTCATTACTTATCTGCTGTACTTAAAAAAAAAAACACTTTCTCTCTTAAAAGCGTTTTTTAGAATATATGTTTATTCAAACGCAATTCTTAACTCGAAACTTTGATGAAATTTTTGAAACATCCTTCAGTTATATGTTATTTCATTGTATACGCTCTTTAATACCCATGCATTGAGTCGCATGATTAATCTTCTTAAATGTATTTGAGGAATTTGAAATATGTATTAATGACGGTGGCAAAAACATTACCTGAAGTTTTTTACTAAGAAAACTTAGTTTCGGACTATGAAGAAATGTTTGTATCTTTTACCTCTAATTTTGAAATTGTGAATCGTATTTTGCCACATACATATCCGAAATACATAAAAAAAACCCTCGTTTTTGTCTCGCATATTATGATTGACTTGATTTGAACAAAAATTTGAGTGGTCATTTGGGACCAAAGAAATCCAGTTATTTCTAAAATTGTTAATTTTGGAGATCGAATGCTAGTAAATGATTTTTGGACAAATTGAGTCGAAATTTTTGGTAAAGTTAGTTTTCTATTGAAAATATATCTTCCTATTCGAGTTTTGAACCACCAGATGGAATCATTTAACTAGACCTTTAATTGACCCTGGAGTTGACTATTCTTGTGAAAACCCTATTTTCGTGAGTGGTACAAGTAAAGTGTGATTGTTGCCCTATAGTTTGGAGGGTAGGAGTCCTATGAAGAAATCAGTGCTTAATTGTTAGTACAAATTATAGAAGCTATGAATTTTGGTAGATCTAGTGGACCTGGCAAATAAGGGGCACGATATTATTGTAAGTGTGAATTTTGAAGACGAAATTCTTTTAAGGAGGGGAGGTTATGAGGACCCCAAATTTTCTTGTTTTATTTTATTTTACTGGCTTAATTAATTATTTACCCACACGTTTTCTCCGAATATTTTATTTCAACCTTTTATTGCTCAAATACATGGAATTATGGCTCACATGTATTTTAAAAATGACTTGATTCCAAAAGTTATTGTTTTGAAAGTTCGTTAAGTGAGAATAGTGAATACGTGTTTAGAGACTATAGCCGATTTGACAGTACAATGAGTTTGGAAAATTGGAGACTTGTACATTAGCCTTGAAATAGGCATTTTTATATTTAAGTACTCAAGTATTAGTTAGTTATGTGACGGCCCCACCTCCCCCAAGGGCGTACCCCAAGGTTCGGCGGGTCGCCTGCCCAACTCTCGCCAGGACTCAGTCGATCACTTCAGTTCTCAATTAAAATCGGAATAAAACCACAAGAATAAATAGGCAACTATCCAAAACTTAAAGCGGAACTTATATACATTGCCATCCCAAAAGAGAGTATAAACATCGAATATACAAAGGTTCTCAATCCTTCATACGTCCAGCCCGTGCCAAGCACTAAGGCGAGAACCATTACAACAGAACTAAACTGGCTAGTCTATGCTCTCATCCTGCTCGCCGTCCCCTGTTAAGGAAAACAAAACTAAAGGGATGAGCTTGAAAGCTCAGTGAGGTTCCGAACACATATACAAGTAATAAACCCAATACATTAACCCATAATTCAAGAAAACATTTACAATACAAAGCGATAAACACATTCATTAAAAGGATACGTTCGTTCATTCGTTCGTTCGTTCGTTCTCCTGTCATTCCCCTTTCCTTCATTCATTTGAAAATGCATTTTTCGTTTATACATAAAACCCTCGTTCGTTCGTTCGTTCGTTCATTTCATTCACCCTCTCCTGGACATTGGCCAGGCTCCACCAACCTCCACCAACCTACAAGGTAATACTCGAGTATACCAAACGTTCACCCAGGTCACCAAATCGCCCGACCGAGTCCGCTTCTGGCTCGAGTCGATCGGTAACAAGGGGCAGTGGCCAGTTCAGCCAACAGGCTTACATTCATGCACAAGTAACATTTCAATCGTTCAATCATTGAAAATTTCACAATCATTTAGGCTGAGTACGATAAAGTACACACTCGCCTAGAAAACTCGTTTTGGCCAATCATTGAAAGCACTTAACACATTATCAATCAATAATAACAAGCCAATAAGTCAAGGAAATATAACAAACAAGGAACACTCACCTATACAAGCAAAATAACGTCCAATTCCTCAATCACCAATGAAACCTAAAATTAAGCAAGAGAACATATTACAAGTTATCTAGTAAATCAACTAGGTAAAATTAAAGGAAGTTCGACTAATTACTAGTAGGACGTATAAAGATGATTCTTAAGTGAAAAGAGGGTATTTGAATCGGTGGTCGGAAATAATTAGGGTTTCGTAATCCAAGCGAGAAACCAAATTCAAAAGGGTTATAAAATTTTTCAATGGAAATCCTTGAACTAACGACAAGTCGGAATCCAACTAGATAGGCTAAGAAATACTATTTTCGGAATCGTTTATATGGTTCAAAATCATCTCATATTCAAGTAGATATTATAGACTAAATGCCTTAATGAAATTCATGTAAAAGGGAGGACAAAATATCCAAGAAAAACCCTAAACCACTCCTCTTTATTTGGGTAAGAGTAATTAAATATTTGGAGTTTCCAATTGAAGAAGGATCATGTTTTAAGATGGAAAAACAGTCATAGGATTTGCCAATCGAAAATATATAAGTTCAAATAGAAACTTAGCTCTTAAGCGAAAATTTGGGCAGCACGCCCTTTGTGTTTACCTATTTTCCAGCCATTTATGGCTTCATTATTTTTCCTCAACCAATCCCAAAGTCATACATATCATAGATTCAAGTCAATAGCCATTCCATAGGCTCAAAACAATATAAGAACAAGAATTAAACTAATAACAAGTGCGGAAATGAAGTTTACAAAAGACAGTTTTGACATCATTTTGCGGTTTTAACACCATTGGCACTACGATTATCGGATGGAGGTACAATACACACCGTTTCGAAGCTAAGAGATAGAGATACAATGTTGAAGAAGGCCACTCAGTCCAGTTTCCAATGCAACCTAGTCAAATTCCCAATTTACAGAACCAAAATCCAACTAATCGGCTAATTAACCGCACTACCTTTAAATGGCTATATCTCAGGTTACCAAGGTCCGATTAAGGTGTTCTTGGAGGCGTTTAAAAGCTAAGACAGAACAATAAAACTTTCATGTTTTGTCCATTGGCTAAATCAGTACGTATCATAGTGAACAAACACGATTAACTGGATGAATTGTCGAACACGGGTCACTGGAATGCATCCTAGGGCAGCGAGAGTATTTTGCCCTTTTCTCAGTCTACGTTACTCCGATTGGGCTGAAATTTTTTAGGAACCTATAAAATACCATTCTATACAACTTTTATGTTTTAGTTCAAGCCTAATTCGGCCTCTAACTATGAGTACTAAAACCGGGCAGAACTGAACTGAAATTTTCCAGAAATCTGGGATTCTTGCAATCAATTGCTAATTTCCTTATTTTTGGCTTGCTTCACTACCTTAACTTCCCATATCAGATTATAAACATCAAAGCCCCAATTTTTAAGCACTAGAAAAATTATAGGAAAGCTGTAAAAATTCCAATAAAAATGGAAAATCATGATCCAAGCCTCTATTTCACCACATACATCAATAATTCAACCATATGTGACATATTTAGCAACTAATCGCGAATTTAATCGGAGAGTCAAGGTTCTAGCATGTATACCTTTCCAAGGAGACTAGAAACAAGTGTTTAAGGCCTTTGTTCCTCAAGAAAATTACACCGGTAGGTAGCCCTTGTGCTAGATAACAACTTAATCGGAGTAGATTTACGCGAATAGAAGAAACTTTTCAAGATTTGGAGAAGAACAAGATGAACTCTCTTTGTCTTTCTCTCTCTCTCTTGTCTCGGCTATGGAGCAGAAAAAATGAAGAAGAAAGGCTGTTCTTAGGGAGTTAAGAAGACAAGGGATTAGGATTAATCTAAGCCACAAGTTTGGCCAACACTTGGCTTAATTACAACCACAAAAATTTCTCTTTCTTCTCCTTGCATTTTGGCCACATATTTTGGTCAAGAGATAACCATGAGAGGGAAGATATTTTGCTCAATTAGTGATAAGCTTGTATGGCAAGAAAGTGGTGATCAAGTGGTGGTTAAATTGGTAGTACACGGTACGCGTCGGTTCGAGCCGTTTTTCCTTAAATCACACGTACTAGGGTTTTTTTTTTCCTTTTCACTAACTTTTTATCATTGCTTCTAATCACATATTATTTCTCACCTAAAAGTCACTTTTAATCACCAAATTTAATCCGTACTCTGTACCGGATAATTACACTGCGGATACACGAAAATTCTTATTTCACCTTGAATTGAAAACGAATAGGAAAACCCTAATTTCCTATGACTTTTGGCACTTTTCTAGGGTGATTTAGCCGTAGGATGGCATGAATAATAATTACCAAATAATTTTCAAATAAAAGGGAATTTGAGAAAATATAAGGAATTTGCAAGTCCTCACAAGTTATACTATCGTTATAAGATATTCTTAGAAATTTCACTTTATCGCGCACAAATTGAAAGTTCGCATTTTCGTGCGCGCAATTATTTGAAGGATATTAGACCTTTATTTTTAGACTATTAAGAGTGAATAATAATAGTGATAAAGGAAGTGCATTAAAGGTTTAGTGCACAAGTGAAACAAACCCGAGAGAAATCGGACACGAAATCCGCGCGTGCGACTAGTAAGAGTTGACTTTTTGCACACCACCTAAAGCTACTATTCCATTCTTTCTCCCCAAGTTTTAGCACACAAAACCCTTCTCTCTCTCACATTGCATCAGCCGACCAACCACAAGAAAGAAAAGAAGAGAAGAAAGCTCTTCATCCATCTTGCTCATTCTTGCTCCAAATCATCTCCCACTTTGCAACTAACCACAAAACCACTTGGAGATTCACTTGAGCTTGGAAGGAAGCTTCATCTTGGCAGTTTTTCTTGGGGGTTTTAGTGGTAAAAATTTCTGGTTTGTCTCAAAGCTTGGAGGTAATCATTCTACACCATCCAATCTTTTATTCTTGGCTTTAATGGGTTTATTCTTGGCTTTGAAGCTTGTAGCTTCATTATTGTTGATATTACTTGGATTAGAATGGTTGAAGTGGGCTCTATGAATTCCCACCTTGGATATAAGGACTGATATGATGATTTTAGATGTTATATGTGTTGTTTTAGTGCAAAACTAGTGGATCTAAATTGAGGAAGTGGAAAGAAATCAAAGGAAACTTGAAAGAGGAAAAGGCCGAATCTGCCCTGTTTGTGCAGAGGCTTTAATTCGAAATTTTTGTGGTTAAATTGACTTGTTTATGATGTATACATGTTGTGTGGGTTGTGTGGAAGGTTTCCACAAAAAATTAAGTGATTTGGATGGTTAAATGTTGAGTTTCGAAAATCTGTCAAAACTGGAATTTTTCCCGAAACTGCTCTAGCAGTATTTTTCAAACAACTATAACATTTTGCTCCGATATTGAAATCGAGTGCCGTTTGCGGTACTGGAAACTAGACATTCCAAGCTTTCCAACGGTATAAAATGCACATTCTGATTCCACCTGAGAAAGCCATACCAATCGTTTTAACATGACTGTCCTGTTTTGCGTCTACACTGGGAGCTCTGTTTTGAGCAGCGAATTGATGCTCAAATATGAGCTAGTTGTGGACAGAATTTTAAAATGATTCCTTCTGAGAAATTGTAGCCGTATGAATGTAGTTTTTAAAGCCACCAACCATGCTCAATTCTGAGTTGAATTGAGTGAGTTGTGGCTGAATTTCAAAACTGATTCAGTGATGAAAACCCTCTTTTTGGCTAGTTGAATGACTCTTTTTGAATTGGGACTTGTTATTTCGAAATTCTTGGTGTTAATCACCTAAGAAAATGTATCTTGAATGTTACTTAGACATTGTTTACACAAATGAACCATGTTTGAAAATATTTCATTTGCCAAATGATTAAGAAAAGGGAAATGATAGCACAAGGCAGCTTTGCCTTGAAAATTTAGAAACTTTCGTGACATTGTTAACCAACTTTCCGTACGTCTTTTTCCATGAAATTCGACAGAGGAATAGCCCTTATATGGTAGTGTAATACTACCAAATTCGGTGCCATTCCGAGTCTGTTTCAATGCTTAACCAATGTTCCAAAGTTTGTGATTTGAACCTGGAAATTGCCTAAAAGTTTCGATTTTTCAGCAACTTTGAGCTACTATATCTTGGTGCTCAAAACTCCGATTCTTATTCTACTAATTATATTTTAAACTTTGTTTTGTGACTCTAATTGAGTTCCAAATTTTAGAGGCTGGTTCACATTGTGTGAATTTTGCTGAATTTCCAAACTTTGCCGAAATCAAACCCCGAAACTGTCTTGCAAGCCAAAACAGCAACTTTGACACAAATTTTGAATACCTTCCATTTGGAACCATGGGAAAAGTGTCTTCTAGAAACTTTTAGTACTTTGGATGTAGTTTCCAACGGTACCAATTTTTCCAATTTTGGACTTATAGATAGTGAGATCTGATTTTTTCAAAGTTTGCTTGCCGAATCTGAAATTTCCGAACTTAAAGGAAATTAAGGGTTTCAAACTCTCCATTTTCCTCCGATATTGCTAAACCGTTTTACACTTGATTTCAAAGGCAAAATCAGATTTCTCTTGTGTTTTTGAAACCCACTTCCGAGCCTCGATTATAAATAATTAAGGCTCAATTCATGAATTCTCCTTAGATTGTACACTAGTACAACTTTCTTTGATAAGTAGGGGTTCTAAGTGATAGTGTACAATAATTGATGGTTATTTGCTCAAGCGTTCAAGGAGACCTTCAAGAGGAACTCGAAGTGGACGCCTAAACACTTGTTTGAATACTTACTCACTTGTTTTGAATAGGTGAGTGTTCCATGTAGGAGTACGTAATTTGAATATGTCTATGACATGCTTATTCCATGATCATTAAGTGTTAAGTGCTACATGTTAAGTATTTACCACACTCATACATATCTAAGTAAGGTATACTTGAATTACTAGATATGAAATGCTTGAAGAGCATATTTACGTGACTACTTGAACTACTCGATATGAAATGCTTGAAGAGCATATTTATGTGACTACTTGAATTACTCGACATGAAATCCTTGAAGGGCATATTTATTTAATATGTCTATCAATCAACCGTGACTACTTACCGTTAACCGTTAACCGTTAATCGTAATTACTTACCGTTTATCAATTTACTTGATTACCTGTGTGAGGGCCCAGTTCGTTCTACGTCGAGATATTCATTAATTGGGCGGTAACGTTTGGTTTTGGGAGTATTTTGAAAACCCTAAGTAGGGATTAAGATTTAAACCCTAAGTTCCGGTTAAGATTGAAAACCCGTTTTTCTACATTTTCTTTATTAAAAAATTCCCCAGATAATTTTATTTGAGTAAATAGAGTTTTTAGATGATTTTTCTAGTATTAGTTAGTTTTTGAGGAATTAAGAACGTATATCGGACGTGGGACCCACTAGTGCGAAAAGTTCGGAAAAATTCGGCCAATAAGGTTAAGTTTCGGATACTGTGTAAAATTTATCGGGTGTTAAGAGATAAGTAGAGTGTGTGAAATGATTGATGTGAGAGAGAAAAGAATGGATAGGAATGCATTAATGGTGGTGACAAGTGTCACCATTTCATTGGAGAAGACTTATGAATTACTATTTCATTTTTTTTGACTTTTGACCAAGTTGTTAAATATCTTCAAAAATCACCAAAATTCACCATTTTCTTTTCCCTCCATGGCCGGCTCTCCCTTGGGCTAAGAAGAAAGAAATACTTCACCATTTTAGTTTCCATTTGGTTCAATCTTCCAAAAACAATTGCCTAGATTAGTTTCTACTCCATAAAATCTTTCTAGTTGGTGTTAGTGGTTGATTTGGTGAAGCTTTTTGGAAGAGTTAAGGTGTCCAACATCTCTACCTCTCTTGTTACTAGGTGAGTGGTGTGTGTATCTTCCTCCTTCACTTAATAAAGCTTAGGTTATGCTTAGTAGTGGCTAAAGTGATGATATATATGGTTTATTTCTTGGTTTGAAGTGATTTGGTGAAGTTTTCATTTTATTGATGAATTTTCTGGTTTAATGTGGTCATGGTGTTGTGGTTGTTTATGATGATTGATAATGAGGGGTTATGACTCTAGTAGGTGTGTTTGATAGGAAATTGCAATCAATTTCTGGTTTGGAAGAATTTCAGCAAGTTAGGGTTTTTGGTTGGAACATTCTGCCCGTTTTTTTTGCTCCTATATAGAAGCCAAATTGGACTTTGTTCAAAACATGAAAGTTGTAGGTATTGATGAGGTTGAAGTGCCTGCAAAATTTCAGGGCATTTGGAGTAGTATAGAGTGAGTTATGCCGTTTTTACTGTTGCTGTTTTTGGTGAACAGAATGTCCGAACTGCGATAGTAATTGTCTGTTTTGACTGGAATTGGTTTGGATTTTGAAGTTGGTGTCTTCTGATGAAATGTAACTGGATGTCTTAGCTAACATATGCCTTTGGAATTTCGGCATTTGGACTTGTATGGACTGAGTTATATCGATTACAGTTTTCTGCGTTTTGCAAACCTGTTTTGGTGAATCTGGTTTAGTATTTGGCACATTTGACCTAGTTGTGCTAGGAACTGGATTGAGTGGCCTTCTCCAATATTGTAACCCTGTTTCTTAGCTTCGAAACGGTGGGTCTTACACCCCATCCGATAACCGTAGTGAATTTGGTGCCATTACCGCATATTAAGGTCAAATACGGTTTGTGATCCTGTTTTGCAATTCTGGTATAGTGTCTTGCATTTTTGACCTTGTTACATTCAAAATTGGACAAAGTTTCCTTCTTCAACATTGTAGCCCCTTAAGTCCCGGATATCCCTGTAAATTTTCAGGTTAAACGGATTAGTATATCCTGAGCTATAAACGAAATACTCAGACCTGTTTTGACCGTCAAATTCTGTTACGTTTTTGGACAGTTTATGACTGGAACTTTGGCTTCACATTTGACTGGGTTACAAGCTGTTTGGGCTTTCGACCAAAACACCAAACTTATAGCCTTATATCAGAGCTTTCTAACGCCCTTGGAATTTCATGAATCGGATTTATAAAACCTGAGATATAGCCGAGCAAATAAGGCCTGGCCGTGAAGATGACCATTTTCTGGTCAGATCTGTTTTGGTCTTGATGACCAATTTCCGTTCCGAATTTGGATTGTCGACCTTCATGAAAGTTGTTCCATTTGGAATGAACTATCTAACTGCCAATTTTCAGCTCTTTTGACCATGTGTAGCATAGAAAACAGTTCGCACTCAAAACTGACCATTTGTGCATTGGCCAGATTTCGTAAGTGATTGTGTTTGGTTCATTTGGGACTGAAGCCTCCAGTTTCAGTTCTGGATGTCTTCATAACAGTTGTTGTTCATCCTTTAAGCTTCAATTTGGCATCTCATACGCCTTAATCCGATATTCGAAGCTCAACTTATGGGTAAACTAGAAATGAGTATCAAATCTGCCGTTTCCGTTTCCGTCCGTCATATTTACGTGCGCGCGTGTCATTTTGCCGTTTTGCTTGTTTTGGATCTGTTAGTAGTCGTTTGTGATATTATGTGATAAAATCTTCTATTTCAGACCGTGGTGAGCTAGGCGGAGCCGGTGGGGCCCACTACTAGCGAAAACGCGCGAAGCGATTTTGTTCTTGTACTGCTTTTGGTATTTTGAGTAAGTATTCAGGCCAGTTTGATGTGTTTTCTTTGCTATGTGTTTGAGATATGTGAAAAGGGTACTTAGGCGAGGGTGTACTTTATCGCACTCGACCTAAACCCTAATTTGAATGTATAATTGTACTTGGCATATGTATATGACCCTTTTGGAACCAAAACCCTTGAGCTTGTGGCTCGGGGCGACTTTCGAGTAAAGTTTGTGAAGTTTGCAAAGTTTGTGAGTTCGTGGGCCCGATCTAAGACCTGTTTGGACTATTCGAGCCGGTTAGGGCTTGGTCGAAGTTAGTCCAACTTAGTCTGAGGTCACCAAGTTTGTAGGTTCATGTTATCAACCAATTTTGTGAATCCGGTTCACCGAGAAGGTGACCAAGTTTGTGACCCGAGCTTGTGACTCAAGCTCAAGTTTGTGATTTCGTTCGCCCGGGCAAGTTTGTGAGGTGACTGGCCAGTGAGGGTGATAAGGTGTCGGTGGGTGTACAAGTGAAGTTCTACGGACCATTAAGTGTGGTCGACGGAGTGTCGGCAGGAGATCATGCATGGCATATGAATTGGCTTTGGAGCCACCTGTATCCTTATTATGTGATGTTACTTTTCTGCTTTTGCTTTACTCTTACTGTGTAACTGTTGCTACGTGAATTTATGCTTTCGCCCCTGTTTACTTACTAAGCATATAGCTTACCCCGTTCCATTTGTTTTCCTTAGCAGGGGCCGACGCGGGGACTTTTGGCTCGTACACTAGTATAATTAGATTGGCTTGTATTAGTTTTGGTGGTTTGTATAAGGACCCTTCTTAGGGTCTATCTTCTGCTGGTTATTGTTATAGTATTTTTGAGCTGTTTGGCTTGATGCTTTTGAAGATGTAAATAGACTTTTGGTGGTTGTATATATTATGAATCGTGTTCTTGTGGCTTAGAAGAGTTTTATTAGCTTTAAGTTTTGAGTCCCGGCGAGAGCCGGGCACGCGGCCCGCCGAACCCTCTGGTTCGCCTTAGGGGGAGGTGGGGCCGTGACAACCTGCTTACGTGATTACTTGAATACTTGATTACCGTAAATTATATGTTCATATGAAATTGTCCACCATTTTAAGGCGAGTGTGTACTTTATCTCACTCGACCTACTAAAATGATAAATTTTTACCGTTCATCGGTTTACTTGATTACTTGTGCATATTGTAAGCTCTAAGCTGAACTGGGCCCTGCTCTTGGTTACTAACCTACTCGAGCCAGGATGGGCTCGGTCGGGTAGGTTGGAACCCTGGGCTACCGTTTCGGTATACTCGAGTACTACCACTGGAGGGATAAGGTGATGGCCAGACAAACTGAGGAGATCCGGAAGTTATAAGATGCAGATGACCGACATGGTTCCACTGGAACACCGTATCCTTCAATATGTGTTTATTTTGCATAGAGATAACTATTTCATGCAAATGTACCAACATGCAAATCTTGTGTTGTAGACACCAAATTTTCAGTGTAATTTCATTTACTTTTTTTTTTTAGTTTTTATTTGTCGTGCTAGGTTTATTCACTTTTTAGTTTTTAGTTTTTAGTTTTTTATTTTATTATTTCATTTTTAAGTTTTAGCATAGAATTTCTCGAAAAAAGGAAAAGCATTCAAAAATTATGCTTTAGTTGTTTTGATTTAAATTCAATGTTTTTTGGGAAAAATATGAAAAATGAAAAAAAAAGAAGAAAAAAAAAGGGAAAAAAAATGAAAAAGAAAATCATTAATCAAACATAATTTGTTGTTAGGCATTTTATTTTCTATCTTTTATTCCGAGTTTTCTTCTTATTATCTGATTTTTATTTAAAATATTATTTTTGCTTTATTATTAAAAAAAGGGGCAACCCGAGAGCGGGTTTTAGGTAGTTTAAGTGAAATGCTGAAAAAAAAAAAGAAAGAAAAAGAGACGCGGAACTAACAGCATGCAAAAAACAAGAAAATGCAGTTTTTTTTCCCAGTAGGCTTATCAGTCATTTTCGCTGTGTTTTCTGGCTCCGTTAGATTAGGCAAGTACCGGCCACCTGGCTCCATCTAGGAGCTCCAATTCAAGGCCATGATCGATGGCTAGGAGGGGGGCTGGGGTGCTGAAATCCTTTGTGAGCCACCCAGATGGATTTTGAGGGTTTTAGGGACCTGGTGTTCCCATATAAAAAGAAACAAACAGCAAACAAGAAAGGGAGGAGAGCAGAGGGACGGCGGAAAAATCTAGAGCAAGAGAGAGAGCTGAAGATTGACGGCTAGAGAGAAAATCAGGAAAAGAGAGAAACCAGAAAAAGAAAGGAGAAAATCGCAGAGAGCAAAAGAGAGATTGTGGAGAGAAAGGAGACAGTCTTCAGAAATCAGACCTAAAGCTCGGAGCTTCAAAGCCTTCTGTCAAAGCTCGCGACCTGGGTTCGGTGAATCTTGCTCATCCGAGCATACCCACGGTGATTTAACTCCAAAGGCAGCAAAAGAGGTAGTCTTAAACCCTGCTCTTGTCTATTTCTTCTAAACACTGGAACGTGGGCTTCTTGTTTGTTAGCATGACTAGTGTCTGGGTCATCAGAATGCTTTGTTTGTCTGCAGAATGCATTGTTTGTTAGCATAACTTCAGTAGTTGTGTTTTGAAGCTTGCAGAGCCTGTATCTCGTGACCTTGCTTATGGAAAGCTTCCTGTTTTGTTGTCTACTTGTCCGCCCTTTTTCTGTTTCATGTTCACCAAGAATTTGTTTCGTTGTTTGTGAGTAAAAGGCCAGGTCTTGTTATTATACGTGGGTATGATGTGTATTTCGGAATTTTTGTGATTTGAAACTGTAGGAACTCAAAAGCTGTCATCTTTCGTGCTTCCTTTCCCCTTGTGAAACTGAATGTATGATTCGTGGGTTGCAAACTTTTGTTTTCAGTAGCTTGTCTGTGTAACATGAACCTCTGCTACAACAAGCTCGAAGCTTTCGGCTTGTTCCAGCAGCGCAAAATCTTTCTTTTGGTTACTCGAAGCTCAAGGTTTTCTTCCCTTTGCTATGCTTGAACCAAGATGAAGCTGCATGTCTTTGGTTTGTGGTCTAGTTTCATTTATCTGCCTCAATGGAATGACTTGATCGTGTGCCTAGATTACTTTGCCACAAGTTTCATTTTTTCTTTTGCTGCATTTTATGCCCGGCTGTTTCAATCAGATTTTATGGGGGGTAGATGATTATGCTTAGAGATGTTAATGACAATGGGTTTGGTATTTCTGGTTTGAATGTTAGATTAGTAGAGCTTGTCGAATACTGGCTTATAAACCTATCCAAGTTGGAGTAGGGAAATAAGAAAGTTGCATTTCATGCTCTTGTTTTGTTGTTTCCTTTCCCGTAGCAGTCCACCAAGTGGGTCTCATCACATACTTGATGAGATATTCGGATAAGAGGTGTTGGGTTTGCATGTTTGGGGGGCTGAAATATTTGGATTAGGATCAAATGCTTGCGGGAAAATAAATTTCAGGTTGCCAATTTTTATTTATTTTTTTTTTACATGAGTGTTTTTCCAGAATTTTGCATCAGTTCTTTCCCTGTTTGAGTTCCTTCCCATGTCTTTGCTTGTTGGGATATCAAATTCGTGTCTTGTTTGTTTAGTTCAAAGTTTGGATGTTAGATCAAGAAAACTTTGGTTAAGGCATATGTTTGAATATGAATCTGGTCTTGGAAGGTGAAACTAAGAAAAGTTGCAGCAGTCTCGTTCTTCAAATGTTTGCATACTTGCCCAGAATTTTGCATGGGATTTTTCTAAGTTTTCTGCCTGCTTGGATGATGGTAATGATGTAGTTTGCTGCTTAGTTTAAAGCTGTGTATTTGGATTTGAAATCTGTTTTTTGAAAACAAGCTGTGTGCTTGAGTTTTGTTTCGGTTGATGAAGCACAACAGAAATATTGCAGAAACAAGCTTCCTACGTGGGTTGCATGCTCTTGCATGAAAAATGTCCAAGAAAAATTGCCTTTTAACCCCCTCAAGTTTCCCCTTATGCCACTATGACCCAGAAAATTGGAAAAACTAATCGATTTGGTCCCTGTCATTTTGCAGCAATGCTACAAAGACCCAATTAGGTTCTAATTTCTTGCAAATAGGTCTTAGAATAATTGCAATTTGAGCCATTACTTGACCTTTTCTTGCTCTTGGACCTTTAAAGTTCCTAAAATGTTTCAATTGGCCTTGGTTGATTGATTAATGGTTGCTATTGGGTCTTTAGTCATTTTGCTATTTGAGAAATTTGATCAATGATTCACTTTTACTTGGAAATTATGCATTATTTGATCATTTTTAAGTTGCAATTGAAAAAGGATTCGATGATTTTGTGGATTCAAATTGGCTTATTTACATTTTACCACTAAATTGGTGCATTAATTCTTTGTTTTGATGGTTTTTAGCCCAAGTTATCCCTTTCTTTGGTGACTTTAGCCCAAGTTAAGTCGTGTTTACTTTACTAACATCATAAACGGGGAGGTATAATTTCTTTTATCCTTTTTTTTGTCTCTCTCCTATGTGATCCAACGTGCTAAGTGAGAATTGCATGTCTACTTTGCTTTCCTTGCCTTTCTTTAATTCCTCTCACTTATTTCATTTACTTTTGCTTTTATTAAGTTATTCTTTTATGGGGTATGTGTACACCTCTTGGCTTGTAATAGATAGGGCTTGGAGAGCAATTTTGTCCATTTTTCCCCTTCCCCTTTTGTTTTAGTTAGCAAATGTAATAGGTTCGTTAGCTTGATTGCTTGCTTTTGTTGCTACGTGTTAATTTGCTTTATTAGGCTCTTGCATCTAGTCGAGCATGCTAAGTGTTATGTGCTATGTGTTTATAGGTGATTAGCATGTCTACTTGCTTTCTATAGTCATAGATGAATATGATGGATGAATGCACGTCACCACACTAGTCCAACGCTAGTTATGGCTCATTGTCCCGTTTTCCACTAGTCCAACGCTAGTAGGAATTCATAGATATGGGCTAGACCCTTAGGGATCTCCCTCGCTAGTACATACTTGCATGTCTCACTACATTTCATGCATTTTTCTTAGTTTTCTAGCATTTGGCATGCCCCTCCAATCCTTTCCCTTTCATTTTAGGTTTTTGCATCTCCATGCTAGTTATAGGGTACATTTGCTTGAGAGTTACCCCTTAAATATGGGATATAGACGAGTGTGGCTTTTCTAAGCCTTAGCACGCTTGTATTCCCTCTATCAAAGGGAAAATTAAAATCACAAAGTTAGGAGTCATTCCCGCACCCGACTTGATGCACTCCTCTAGGTTCATGCACCTCCATTTTACCATATCACTTTTTCATTTTTATCTACATTTTCTCACTACTTATATTTTTCTCACTCCACATGCCATGTTCACACACATCTCTTCTTTCCCTATCACTTATTTATTTTCTACCTCACAAAATTGCACCCAATTGCACTTATATGCATTTACTACTATTATACCATATTTTCATCCACTTGCACACAAACACCTTTATTTTCTCAATTGGCACACATGCCCTTTTCTTACATTTGCACACATTGCACTTTTCTTACATTTGCACACTTGCACTTACATTTGTATTTTTATTTTATTTTATTTTTGCATTCCTCTTACATTTTCACACTTGCACTCATATTTGGGTCTTCATTTGCATTACTCGTGACCTCTATGAGGGCTTTCCTTACTGGCCATCACAATTCATGTGATTGGGACCAAAAAGCCTCATAAGAGACATTTTAGATTTAGGATTGCATTTTTTTCATATCCATTAGTCATATCCAACATGCAACACATACTTTGGGTAGAAGAAATTAGGAAAAGAGGGGCTAAGTCACGCAACTAGCTTTGGCTAGGGTAAGGGAGTGCCTTAGGCTTTGCCTTTGCCTTCTCCCTTATCAAATGTGACCCCCGATCCCTCTCTTTGGTTACGTAGACCTAAAAATTCTTTAAAAATGGTTTGTTTACTTTTCTTTCCAAAAATCACTTTTTGGGTGACTTGGTACACCCTAACTCTATACCAAGTCGCGACTCCATTTTTTATTCAAAAAACCCTTTTTAAACTATATGTTTGGCCAAACCGTCGCATTTCACAATCCCACGGCCTTTTATCTTCATTTTCACACACGTTCACATACATATCTCACACACTACTCACACACCATCAAAAAGTGGGGCGCGACAGTTGGCGACTCCACTGGGGACTTCCTAAGTGGGTCCAAGCATTTGATTTAGCTATTCTTTTCCTTTTTTCTACCCTTTTTATGCATAGCATTTGGATATTAGGGTTGCATTTTTCCTTTTTAGGAAATTTTACCTCGCGCGCGTATCAAACTACTCCCTCACTCACGTATGTATGATTGGTTGTTTGGATGTATATTTTACCTGTTTTATTTCGCGCTTTGCATTGCATTTGGGTGGGGGACATACCCTAGAGCCTCGCGTTGGTTCTTGATCCCTCCCCTCCAAACGAGCACTAGCATACTTGCATACGCTTTAATTATTTATCCCTCCTTTATTTTTCTTTTAGTGGCTTGTCACGCCACTCCACCCTATTAGGATTTTAGGCGACTCACTTGGACTTGCGATCGCGACACGATGTGTGCGTAGCATGATCCGATGAGTCACTCAATCTTCCGTTTTAAGCTTTGGGTCATAGCCTTTAGCTTTTAGTGGAAGGTTGAGGATTTTTGATAGATTCACTCATGACATGTAGCCGTGACACGATGTGTGCGTAGCAATGTCTGGGGAATCGCTCGAGCCACCGACAAAGAACCTTGGAATTGATGACCCTCGGTTTCCAAGTCTGAAGGCTCGGGGACCTAAAGTCTATCGAGTCTAGATGCATTAGTGAGCCCCAGCCTCATGCATCCATGATAGCTTGCCTAGGGTAGAGTCTGCCTTGCCTTATTAGGGACACTATTCACGAGGGGAGGGATCCAACACCTTTTTCTCTTTTATTGCTTTATTTCTTTGTATTGATTGCTTTATCTCGTTGCTACAATGTGTTATGTGAATTTATCTGGCTGAACTAACTTTTCTTGGTTTTGTGTCCCCATTGCATTCACAAACCCTAGCAAATAAGAAGTCTAGCATGACCTTCTTTTAGGACCTACCCTTGTAGATAGGCTATTGCACGTTTAAAGATTTTGGTATATTGCATTTTTAGATTAATAATGCCATATCATTTTAGGCTTACCCTGGCAAATAAAGGGTCCCTTAGGTCATATTTCATTTCAAACTGCATGTTTTATCGCTTTAATAAACTGGCATCATGCATAAACCCTAAAAGGGGAATGCCATTTAGGGGATCCCGCTATTAGGATTAAACTCACCTTGATTGTTCCCATGGGTACATAACCCTTCAAGGGATTGCACGTTTAAATTCTTGCCAACCGGAGAATGGGACTCGTAGGTAAGGTAATTGACAACCCGCCTCTTCCATTTTTAGATGGAGTGCCCCCGTCGAATCTACCAGTTGTTGGTACCGTCGGCCGAGATTCAAAGATGGCCTGCCCTTATGCTACCTAGCGAATTACATCAAGTAGCTCAATATTTAGGGCCAATTGGAGACCTTAAGGAGATCAAGCCCAATGGCTATCTAGTAGAGGCATTAGTACATCTGTGGGATCCGGAATGTTTGGCCTTTAGGGTAGGCAATAAGTACATGACAGTGACACTTGAGGAAATCGCCGGCCTCTTCAATTTACCTTTGCATGGAACCGCCTTGACTTTCCCATACGTTTCAAACAAGATAGAATTTTGCAAGATCATAGGATTGAGAGAGGTTGTATTGCGAGGGTCGGATCAGAGAGTCCCCGTGAACACTTTGTTTGAGCATTTTGCACTACGAAATGGGTTCGAGAGATATAGGGAGGATTTTTCATTCACATCCAAGGATGTTTGGGAACGCAAAAGGCCAGTGGTGTATGCAATAGTTATGGCGGGAGATTATTTCTTCCCGAGAAGAGATCAAAAAATAGCTTTCAAGGTAGCAAAGGTTATACAAGACCTCTTTTCAGGAATCCGAAGTAAACAATGCACCATAATCCCGACCATCCTTGCAGACATTTTTCTAGCTTGTACCAACTGCCAGAAAGGGGAAAAGTTCTTCTACGGGGCTAATATAGTTTTGCATATCTGGGCCCTAGAACATTTTAAGAGACGAGCATCCGTTCCAGAAAGTTTGCCAGTAGCTGGGTACAACTGGGTAATCACGCATCATAAGCGAGTCAACGAAGGGGGTCTGCCGAACGATGCGGTTGAATGTGTCAAATACTTAGAGACGTTGCCAGATCAAGACATTAGGTGGGTGTTAGACTGGACGATTTGCCTTAGGCCGATACTCCGCACTAAAGTGTCAGATTTTGTTCTCCTATTGGGTACCCAAGGAATCGCCGCATATACTCCAAAGAGGTTCCTCAGACAGTTAGGACGTACACAAGAAGTGCCGCCTGTGGTTGATATGAATAAGCTTACCGTCGTTTTCAGTAAAGGAATGTGCCCAAACGAGCTCCCTATGAAAGACCAGATTATCGAGGCATGGGTGACACTGTCGGATGACGAGAGATTTCAATACATCCCGGAACTCAAACAAAGGGGATTGACCACTCTGCAATACGAAGACTGGGTGAGAAGGTCTGCCACACAAGAAACACAAGATGAACCAACCGAGGAGGTGGGAAGGTTGAAAGCCATTATCGAAGCAAAGGATAAGGAAATTCTGCAATTAAGTAAGTCTATCGAAGCATACAAAGGGATGGCGGAGTAAAACAAGCAATTGTATGAAAATGAACGAGAAAAGCGTCAAGAGCTGAAAAGGAAATGCGGAGAATTATATGACCAAACTGAACGTGTTTGAATTCCATATGCTAGGGAAACAAAGGACTCTGTATTAGATAGGTTCAGAAGTTTTGGCAATCTTGTACGGAATCGTCTTCGTGATATGATGTAAATATTGGCAAGCTTTATCAATGAAAGCGATTTCTCTTCTGCACTTATTTAGAATTGTTGTCAAAAACAGGTCTGTACGGGTCCCATTTCGAAGGTATTGCATCATGCTAGGCCTACCCTTGGCACAAAAAGGGCCCCCCGATAGGACATGCATCCGAATTTTTGGAACATCTACTAACTCTTGTCTTTTTCTTTTCCTTTGTTTTATTTTTGTTAAAAAAGCTAAGCCAGGGCTAAATCTAAAAGCACGCCATTTCGTATTTTCAGGTAATATTTAAACATAGCTTCTCGTCGAAACCCCATTATAACGCGATCCCGTAGTCGAGCCCAAAGGAATCGTGTAGACATGAGTACTCAGCCAGAGTCGTCTGATAAGACCGCTGCAACTACCCAGCCGGAAGCCACAAGTCCCGGGGTTCAGTTGACTGAATTACTCACCAAATTTGAGGAAATGGCATCTGAAATGGCCGCCCAAAAGAAGTTGATCGACGAGCTCATTAGTAGTGGAGTGCAGCCCGAGCCTGCGCCTGTCAGACAATCGGAATCCGAACCATTTGTCATTCCTCCAATTCAAACCACTTTTGAGGGAGTTTTCAACCCGCAGTATACTTACACTCAAAATCCTCCGTTCTATCCTCTCTATGGGCAAGGGTTTCAGCCTCAAGGTGGTCAAGGTGGTCCAAACATGCCTCTGGATCCACAAGCTTTTTATCAGACTACCGCAGAGCCTGTTGCGCTGGAGCACACTGTTCAAACCAAGCCAGAAATGGGAGAGTCGTCCGCCCCGGTTGATATGAAGTTACTCAAGCGGTTGGATCGTTTCAATGAATTCATCAGGAAAAGCCAAGGTTTAAACAAACAAGGGGTGTTAGACTATGATGATCTGTGCCTGTTTCCAAATGTACAGCTGCCCGTGGGGTTTAAGACCCCGAAGTTTAATAAATATGATGGTACGGGCAATCCTAAGACACACTTGCGTTTGTTTGCCAACAAATTGGGAAGACCGGTGGATGACGAAAACTTGCCATTAAGGTTATTTCCAGAGAGTCTAGAAGGAGACGCCCTTGATTGGTATTCAAACTTAAAGCCAGAGGAGGTGAAGACTTGGTTTGATCTGTCCAATGCCTTCATCAGACAGTACGAATATAACTGTGAGCTAGCACCGACCAGAACTACTTTGGAAGGCACCAAGAGGCGACCATCTGAAGATCATAAGACATACGCCAAAAGATGGAGGAAGATAGCTGCCAAGGTTGAGCCTCCGATGACCGAAGATGAAATTATTCGCACTTTCATAAAGGCGCATGATCCTCCATACTTCGAAGAAATCTTCCGTATGACTGGGTGTACGTTTGCTGTGATTGTGAATAAACTCGAAGAGTATGATGATTTTGTGAGAGTTGAAAAAATTGTTAACGTTTCTGCCCTAAAATCACAAGTAGAAGCTTTACAAGGGCAGGGGAGCAGTGGAAAGAAGCCGCAGTTTAAAAAGAAAGAGGGGGAGGCAACTTTTATCTGGAACCAGAACCCTTCACCCAAACCCCGATACCAACACAATCCAACCTACCAACCACATTACCCTTATTATTCAAACCCGCACCATGTATATACTACCAATATCCATCACCCTCGGCCTCGCCCAAGCTATCCTAACCCACCTTTAGCCCATTTTCAAATCTCTCAACCAAATCCACCCCAAAACCGACCTCGCCCTCCATATAACCCAAGATTTCCTCCCCTAAATAGACCTGTTTATAGTCATCCTCAACCTCCTGAACCTTACAACCAATCCCGTAGCCGTACATTTACCGATTTAGGCAGGCCTCTAGACCAATTGTATGACCAGTTGAAGGCCGCCGGAAAGATTGGCACGGTACCCCCTCTGACCTATCCATATGGCATATACGCTGGGTATAACCCACAAGCCGTCTGTGCTTATCATTCAGGGGCACCCGGACATTCGACTGTTGATTGCAAGGCTCTTAAGCATAGAATTCAAGATATGATTGAAGCCGGAGAGATTGTAATCAGGAAAAAGGAGGCACAAGGGCCGAATATAAATAGGAACCCCTTGCCTGAACACGCTAATACCATTGGAGTCATTCTGGACGATGCAGAGTATGAGGAGCAAGTCAAAAAATTGGCAAGGGAAGCTGAGGTGTTTGGGATCACAGACCAACCATTTATAATAGAGGTGCCGTTTGAGGAGGATAAAAGGCCTTTTATTTTGGATCTCACTCTAGCTGAGAGCAAGGCTTTGGAGCCAATGGTCATCGAATTTCCGGAGCAGGAGCCTGTTCTGAGTTTGCAGCGAGTGCCATGGAACTACGATGAACCTGTCATACAAATTGGAGAAAAGTCAATTGCCAAAGAAGAGGTGTCAGTGGTCACTAGACCAGGGAGGATTGCAAGTCCGTTTGGAGCTACCATTCCGATTCAAACAAATAACCCCGAGCTGCCCGCTAAACCAACAATTACCGAGAAGGAAGCCTTGGATTTTCTTAAAAGGCTCCAAAGAAGCGAATATAATGTAGTCGAGAAGCTAAGCAAGTCGCCCGCCCAAATATCCATGTTGGATCTGCTCTTTTCTTCGGATATGCATAGGGATGCGTTGCTCGAAGTGTTGACCAAAGCTCAAATCCCTAAGGACATTTCGGTTGCTAATTTCTGACATATAGTTGGGAGTGTGTTATTTACAAAACAAATCACTTTCTCTGATGATGAGTTATCTGCGGAAGGCATTGGACATAACAAGGCTCTGTACATAGTTGTGAGGTGCAACGGGAAAATTTTGCCAAAGGTATTGATTGACAATGGATCTGCGCTTAATATCTGTCCTTGGAGTACCTTGGAAAAGCTAGGGTTGCAAGATATCAAGCTGAGGCCTTCAGGGACCATAGTTAGAAGTTTTGATGGAGCACAAAGAGAACCTCTAGGAGAAGTGGATTTAGTAGTCGAGATGGGGTCCGCACAGTTTCAAATAGCTTGCCAAGTTATGCATTTTTCTAGTGTTTACAATATTTTGCTTGGAAGGCCGTGGATTCATAAGTCCGGAGCGGTGCCTTCTTCATTGCATCAATTGTTGAAATTCATAGTAAATGACAAATTGATAACTATCTTTGCCGAGGAGGATTGCCTCGTGATTGCTGATTCTGGGTCCAAAGAAGATGGTAGCCGAAACGCCATAGTGACCCCTCATAGCACAGCTGATATCGTCTCCGTAACTTGGATAACAAAAGAGGAACGAGCTCTGTCAAAGGCCAGTGTCATGATGGCTAAGGAAATGATCCGCGGAGGATATGAGTTTGACAAAGGGCTGGGACGTGATCTGCAAGGAATTATGAAATCAGTGGAAATTGTGGAGAAAAAGGATTCATTCGGTTTGGGTTTCCGACCAACCGCTAAAGACATCAAAGAAATGAAGGAACGCAAGAGAGCAGAGAAAGAAGGCAGGCAAAGCGCCCTTGATATTCCACCACTGCATTATACTTTTCCACGACCAACCGAGTGATCACGTCAGAGATTAACCCAGTTGACGGAATCGAAACTAGTTTGGCCCAATTGTTCATTGGGGCAACATTTGAATACAGTTTCCCAGATGAGGCCGAGTTTTCCGACATCCCTGAAGGATCAATTTCCAATTGGACAGTCGAGTTTCTGCCCATTCAGAAGGAGTTTCGGTAAACCTAAAGGGGTTTGTCATTCATACGAATTCATGAAAATACTTCTGCATCTGTAAATAGCTAATGAAAGCATCTTTACCTTTGACTAAAGTTTGCACGTGAAAATATTGTTAAGTTTTCATTTCGTTCCTGCTTGTTTTCTTTTGTTTTCGCTTTCAATCAAAGGTTTTATGAAAATGCACAAGTTGTTCTTGTCATGTTGATTTGTTTATTCGTTTGTTTATATTGCTATCATGTTGCTTGTTCATTTGTTTGTTGTATATTTGTTTGCTTATTATCCCAAATTCGTTAATTCTTTCAGATGGCCAAAAATAAAACTATTTGACCCTTTGGATATCACTATTCTGGAATTCAATAATGGCAATCTCTATATCACTCACGACTTGGAGGTCTGGGAATCCGAGCTCCAAAGCGAGAGTGATAATGAGGAGGTATTCGATTCTTTTGCAAAGGACTTTGAACAATATGAGGAGAAACCAAAACCGAACCTGGAAGAAACAGAAAAGGTTAACATTGGCACTAAAGATGAAGTTAAGGAGGTGCAAATTAGTATTCATTTGAATGAGAGGCAGAAAAAGGAGATGCTTGAATTTTTGACTATATTCCAGGATGTATTCGCATGGTCCTATGATGATATGACTGGTATTTCAACTGATGTGGTAGTGCATAAGTTGCCCACAGACCCTACTTTTCCACCCGTAAAACAAAAACCCCGAAAATTCAAACAAGATATGGCCTCAAAATAAAAGAACAAATTGAAAAACAGCTCAAAACCAACATTATCATTGTTTCCCATTACCCTATTTGGCTTTCGAATCCAGTCCCTGTTCCAAAAAAGAATGGAGAGGTGCGAGTTTGTGTGGATTATAGAGACCTCAATAAGGCCAGTCCTAAAGATGATTTTCCTCTGCCAAATATTCACATTCTCCTGGACAATACCGCTGGGCATGAGATTGAATCTTTTTGTGATTGCTTCGCTGGATACCACCAGATTTTGATGGCAGAAGAGGATAGGGAGAAGACTGCTTTTATCACCCCTTGGGGCACGTTTTGCTACCGAGTGATGCCATTTGGTCTAAAGAATGCCGGAGCTACTTATCAAAGGACCATGACCACCCTGTTTCATGATATGATCCACCGGGAGATGGAGGTCTACGTGGATGACATCATAATCAAGTCTAAAAGAGCAGAGAACCATTTGGTTGATTTGAAGAAGCTGTTCGAAAGGTTGCGAAAGTACAATTTGAAACTAAATCCTGCAAAGTGCGCCTTTGGGGCACCAGCTGGTAAATTGTTGGGTTTCATTGTTAGTAAAAGAGGCATAGAGATAGATCCAGCAAAAATCAAAGCAATTCGAGATATGCCAGTGCCGAAAACTCAGAAGGACGTGAAAAGCTTCTTAGGAAAGATCAATTTTATTGGGAGATTCATTGCCCAGTTAACTGCCACATGCGAGCCGTTGTTCAAATTGTTGAGAAAGAATGTGCCCTTGTACTGGAGTGAAGAATGCCAACAAGCTTTTGATAAGATCAAAGATTATTTGTTACATCCGCCAGTCTTGTGCCACCCAAGCCGGGTCGACCATTAATCATGTACCTATCTGTGTTGAAGAAGCAGTTGGTTGTGTCCTCGGGCAGCATGATGACTCTGGAAGGAAGAGCAAGCCATTTACTATCTAAGCAAGAAGTTCACGCAGTATGAGGCTAATTATTCATTCATTGAGAAAAGCTGCTGTGCATTGGCCTGGGCAGCTCAAAAGCTGAGACACTACCTGTTGAGCCATACCACTTATCTTATTTCCCGATCTGATCCTTTGAAGTATCTCTTGGAGAAGCCGATGCTAACTGGACGTCTGGCTAAATGGCAGATAATTCTCTCAGAGTTCGATATTGTTTTCACTTCACAGAAGGCTGTCAAGGGGCAAGCTATAGCTGATCATTTGGCAGAAAATCCAAGGGATGATGATTATCAACCACTTCATACTTATTTCCCTGATGAGAAAGTCTTATTTGTAGGCGCCACAGACGATATAAGCGAGCAAAGCCCTGAATGGAGGCTTTTCTTCGATGGAGCTTCGAATTCTCTCGGAGCTGGAATTGGAGCTGTTTTGGTTTCACCCGAAGGGAAGCACTACCCTGCCGCTGCCAAATTGCAATTTGCTTGCACAAACAACATGGCTGAATATGAAGCCTGCATTTTTGGTCTCAAAATGGCTTTAGAAATGGAAATCAAAGAGTTGATAGCTTTCAGTGATTCAGATTTGCTCGTGCACCAAACCTTGAAGCAGTGGATAACCAAAGATTCAAAAATTTTGCCCTATCATTGTAGTTTGCTCACTCTGGCCAAGCAATTTCAAAATTTGGAGTTCAGACATCTCCCGCGAGCCTGAAATGCATTTGCTGATGCTTTGGCCACCTTAGCTTCTATGATCCAGTATCCGGATGAATTGAGGATCGAACCAATCCAGATTCAACTTCAAGACAAGCCTGCCCACTGTTGGGTTGTAGACAAGTCCTCTGACAATATTCCTTGGTATAATGATATTAAGGAGTTTCTCAAAACTGGGTCTTACCCTCTGCATGCTAGTACAAAGGACAAGAGTTTTCTGCGTAGAATGGCTTCAAAATTTTTCTTGATTGGAGAAGTTTTGTACAAACGAACCTTAGATTTGAATCTCTTAAGGTGTGTTGATGAAGACGAAGCTCAATACATGATGAAAGAAGTGCATAGTGGCGTTTGTGGACCTCACATGAATGGCCATTTGCTAGCAAAGAAAATCATGAGAACCGGATATTTCTGGCTTACTATGGAGCATGATTGTATAGACTTTGTCCAGAGATGTATAAAATGTCAAATGCACGGTGACGTTATACACGCTCCACCCACTGAATTGCATAGTATGATCGCCCCATGGCCCTGTTCAATGTGGGGTATGGACGTGATTGGTACAATTGATCCTCCCGCTTCAAATGGACATCGATTTATATTGGTGGCAATTGAGTACTTTACCAAATGGGTTGAAGCGGAGTCATTCAAGCATGTAACGAAGAAGGTAGTGGCCAATTTCTTGAGAGATCACATCATCTGTCGCTTTGGGGTACCCGAAATGCTTATTACAGACAATGCCAAAAATCTGAACAATGACATGGTAGATGGACTATGCGAGCAGTTCAAGATCAGACACCGCAACTCTGCCATTTATAGGCCTCAGATGAATGGAGCTGTAGAAGCCGCAAACAAGAATTTGAAGAAGATTATCCGCAAAATGACTGAAAGGCATCGCGATTGGCATGAAAAGTTGCCTTATACATTAATGGCGTATCGGACTTCTATCCGGACATCGACTGGGGCAACGCCATAATCACTCATGTATGGAATGGAAGCTGTATTACTAGCCGAAGTTGAAATTCCTTCGCTACGAATCCTCATGGAAGCTAAATTGGAGGAGGCTGATTGGATAAAACAGCGCCATGAGCAATTGACTTTGATCGATGAAAAGTGGTTCACTGCTATCTGTCATGGTCAGTGCTATCAGAAACGTGTGGCCCGGGCTTTCAACAAAAAAGTCCGTCGACGTGCATTCGAAGAAAGTGACAAAGTACTAAAGCGAATTTTGCCGATGCAAGATGAAGCTAAAGGCAAATTTGCTCCAAATTGGCAAGGGCCGTTCATTATCCAAAAGGTATTACCTGGCGGAGCACTTATTTTGGCAGAAATGGATGGACGAACATTCCCTCAACCCATCAACTCAGACATGTGCAAGAAGTTTTTCATTTGATCATGCAAATTTTCTTTAGAAATTCATACAAACGGCGAAATGCAAGTCAGGCCATCTTCTTTTACACTTAAAACATTTTATCTCTACCTGTCCCCTTTGAGCCATCAGAATTGACAAATTTTCGTTTGATAACCCCTTAGAATTGCAAACCCCACACTAGGGCAAATTTATTTTGAAAGAAAGATGATCAAAAAGAAAAGAGAACCCCACACTGGGGCAAATTTAGTTTTTAAAGAAAAATGCAAAAGTGAGGAAAATGCAATGAAGAAAATGCAAAGAGTGAAAATCCGATTAAACTGGGGCAAATTTTCCTCAGTTTCGTTCAAAATCAGAAACGATTTCAAAATAGTGCAATCTCAAGTTATTTCACACCTCGCATCAAAATTTGCTTTCAAGTCTCAACTTTTCTTGAAAAACACCCCACCTGACCTCATTACAAAGCCCAAAGTCCTGGCTTTCGTCACTTGTTGCATTTCTATTAGGAAATTTGTTAATCAACTGGCAAGTGATATCCGTAATGCCTTCGCCTAATCTTACAAGGGAAGTGCATTTTACTGATGCCAGAAATCTTTAACTCATATTTCTGAGTCGATCATGGGTGAGATATTTCATTGTTCTTTAGATGAAAACCCGAAAGGGCGCCTCGGAAAAAAAAAGAAAAAGAAAAGAAATGAGAAAAAGAAAAGAAAAGAAAAGAAAAGAAAAGAAAAGAGAAAAAGGGAAGAAAAGAAAAAAAAATAAAAAAAAAGGGTGGGGGCAACCTTGGTGAAAACCCGAAAGGGCGCCAAGGCAAGTTTTCTCAACAGACGAGCACGAGAAGGAACAGCTGGTGACCTGATTCATTTGGACTTTCCCTCATAATTGTGATACTTCTGCCAGTATCGAATTCCGAAGCAAATATATCCAAAGTCTTGAATATGATATTCGTTGGCCAAATTTGCATTTTTCTTTACGAATATTCTTTTGCAAAATGTATTTTTATAAACCTCTTGGTTTCTCTCGATTATTTGCGTTCGACTGCTTGTGATTGTCTGCATTCTTTTGCATGCTCATCTTTACCTGACATAGGAAATCATCTTGCATATATCATTGATTTTTTATGTGACAAATTTTTCATGCATCATTCTTTCACCATTGGATTCGAATGGATGATAAACCCTAAGGTTTGTGCAAGGAGTGAAGTGCAACAAAGCTGCTACATAGATTTGGTGACGGGGTAAATACGTTTATCAGTCTCAAAAATTGAAAGGTTTCAAAATTACAAGTTCGACTAAGTTAGACGCCGCAGAACAGAGGCAAAAGCGTCACAAGACTCATGTTTACACGATTCTCAAGGCAAACCGGATCAAATGGTGGCGGCAAGTCCATTATTTCTTCTTTTCTTGCAGGAACGTTGCATTTACAGACTAAAACAACCACTCTCCTTTCCGCACCAAAATTGATGTCAGAAAAAGCTCCCCAGTAAGCAAAGACGAAGTGATAATGTTATTGGCAAAATTTAATCATAAGAAACAACATCAGCTATCACTTTAGCTACAGAGATCAAATCTCCCTCTTGGTACAAAAGTTTGAACCACTCCCAGGTAAAAAAAAAAAAAAACTCAATTCATTGTTTAAACCTCCTCAGTGAAATCCCGTTTTAAATTTCTTGTTCGGGTCAATCCCGTTTTAAATTCCTGTTCGGGTCAATTCCGTTTTAAATTTCTTGTTCGGGTCAATCCCGTTTTAAATTACTGTTCGGGTCATTCCCGTTTTAAATTCCTATTCGTGTCAATCCCGTTTTAAATTTCTTGTTCGGGTCAGTCCCGTTTTAAAATTTCTATTCGGGTCAATCCCGTTTTAAATTTCTTGTTTGGGTCAGTCCCGTCTTAAATTCCTGTCCGTCGGAATCATTTTGTGGTCGAATAGCACAGGTAAGTATTTGGTGTCTACTTCTTTGTTTCAAGTTTTTCCAAAACTCAGACAAAGAGGGGCAAACTGTAGACACCAAATTTTCAGTGTAATTTCATTTATTTTTTTAGTTTTTATTTGTCGTCCTAGGTTTATTCACTTTTTAGTTTTTAGTTTTTTAGTTTTTCATTTTATTATTTTATTTTTAAGTTTTAGCATAGAATTCCTCGGAAAAAAAGAAAAAACGTTCAAAAATTATGCTTTAGTTGTTTTGATTTAAATTCAATGTTTTCTTATGAAAAATGAAAAAAAGAAAAAAGAAGGAAAAAAAGAAGGAAAAAAAAAAAGGAAAAAACGAAAAGAAAATCATCAATCAAACATAATTTGTCGTTAGGCATGTTATTTTCTATCTTTTATTCCGAGTTTTCTTCTTATTACCTGTTTTTTATTTATTTAAAATATTATTTTTTTTGGCATTATTATTTAATAAATAAATAAATAAATAAATTTTTACATGCAAGCTGCGGAAACGCAGCTTGGAAGGATAGTCGCACATGCCCATCGGAGGGCTCTAAGATGCCCAGTAAAACCTCCACTCTCATCCTCACCTTTCAGGTGAGGGTTTGAGAGCAGGTTTCTGGTATAAATAGAACAGGAAACAGCAAAGAGAAGGAGTTTTGGGTGACGGCTAGAAAGGGAGGCAGCGGTGAGAACCAGAAAACTGAGAAAAAGCTGTGAGAAGAGATTGGGGGGAAGTAACGGATGAAGAAGAGAGCTGAGTAGAGTTGGCGGCTGGGAGGGAAGAAAAAATAGAAATCAGAGAGGGCGGCTGGGAGTAAGAAAGAAACCAGAGGAAAGAAAAGAGATCAAGAGAGAGAGTGGAGGCGGTGAGAGGCCAAAACTAAACAGCAAGGAAGGAGCCTGCGAGAGAAATCTGAAAAGGGAAGAACCATAAGGCAGGAAAGAAGGGAGATCGAGGTTTTCGTTGCTTCCTGGGCCTGCTCAAGCGAAGCTCTTACATCCCATTCATCTGTCCGAGGATACTGCACATCAAGGTCAAATCGCATCTTTCCTTGCATTTTTACTTGTAAAGATGCTTCCTTTCTATGTTTCTTTTGCTTACCTGAGATGTTTGATGGTGGAGTTAGAAGCTTTCTCTGGTTTTCGATGATACCATCACTGGTTTCATCAGAAACAGAAATCCGTTACATTTGTTTCTGTTCTCGTATGTTCATTCATGCTTTTCCCTTGTTGTAATCCTCACTGGTTCATGTATTCATTGGTTGTGGCTGACTTTGATGTTTTTCGTATGAGTATGGCCTCTTGCCTTTGTCCCTAGAGCCATTATGATAAGCAAGACGCAAGGCTATTGCAACAAGCTCCAAACTCTCGGTTTGTTGCAAAAGGTCCTTTCTTTGGGTTGTCGAAGTTGCGGCTGGTTTGACATGTTTGATTTTATTTGCTGCCTGACCATGATGCCATGCCAATATCTGTTTTTAAAACTGCATTTAGAGAAGTATTTAGCTTTGAATTTAAAGAATGAATCTGAGGTCTAACGAATTCCTCTTCTGCTCAGATTTTTTTTCTCCTCGTTAGGTGTTCAGTGTTATGTTGTGGTGATAGGTTTAGGAAGCTTGATAAATATTTGGGATTACTTGTGAATGCATCTTGCAACTAGGAGGGACCTGGATGTTAACCATGCATTTGGTATTCATTTTCTGGTTTGGGTCTGATATTTTGAAGGGTTAGAGTTTAGGATTTTTGACAAGTATGCAGGGCATTTAGATTATGTAGCTTTGTTGCATCTCCTGGGAATGTTTAAGCTATGTTTACTCATTTTTCTATGTTTCTTTGCATAAACTCCTAGCCTGGGCTCCGTGAAGTGTTCGGAAAATGCATGCTTTGGCCCCTCTCTATCCCCGAATTTCCTTGGTTGCTTGTCTAAATGTGCATTCATGGTGAACATAGTGAACCTTGGGCTGCAAAATTTCCTGGTTTTCTTGATGAGCTGCATTTCACTTTTATGTTTTGCCGTTTTTCCTGCTCCCCGCAGCAGCCCATCAAAATTGGTTTAATCATCTATTTTGCTAGCTCAATCTGAGGTCTAAATGTTCGAATGATAAGATTGCTAAGAAATCTACAATAACAAGGTTGGAGTTGTCTATTTTGTTGTTGCAATGGTCATTTGCTTTGTTGCTAAGGTTCTCGTGTTGTTCGAAGTTTCTGTTTTGTCCATCAGGCACATGTTTGCCGCGGGTTCCTTCTTTTGCGTCTTGGCTACAGCTTTTTCATAACAGTTTTTTTTGTGTTAGAAATGCACGGATGTATTCTTGGGAATGGTAGGATGGAATGAAGGTTTAGCATTTGTTTTTCTTTGATGATTCAGTAGGTTTCGTTGGGTTACTTTGCACAGACATCTTAGTTGAGTAATGAAGTTCCATTCAAGAAAACTTAGACAGCTGGTGTTGTTTTCCTGTTGCCGCACATATGTTTTTTCCATGGGGTTCCCCAGTTGATCTTTAATGGTTTGGTGTTCAAGTTTGGGTTGTGTTAATCAGGGTGTCTATTTGGTAAGTGGTGTTGAGTGATTGTCTTTACTAGTTTCTTGCTTGAAGTCTCTCTATGAAACCTGCATTTGGAAGCTTAACGTTGCAAAAGAAAAAGTTCAACAATGAATGTTGCAGCAGAAATTTTGCTTCGTTACTTCGCAGGCTCCTTTTGGTTTGATTGATTTTTTTGTTGCATTGTAAAGTGAGTAGATCAGGTGGTGGTTTGTTGTTTTGTGCTAACTGCATTTGGTTTGGTCCAAAAGCTTAAAGGAGTTCCCGAATGCAAAAATGGAAAGAGGGCAGCTGCGTAGTTCATGTTGCAGAAATAGGAACTTGCTCTTCTACATGATCTTGCATGCATGTTTCAAAGAAAAATTGCATTTTAACCCTTTAAGTCTTGCTTAATTTTGTTATGACCTAAAATTTGGAAAAGTTGATCCATGTTGTCCTTCAAAAATGTTTTTCTTGCTTTGATGTATCTTCATTGTGATTATGGATGTGCGACCCCACTTCCCCCTTAGGCGAACCAAAGGGTTGGCGGACCGTTTGCCCAACTCTCGCCAGGACTCACGCAAGCATTCTAACCCCAAACCTTTCGAAGAATAAACTAATCTATTACAAAACAAATCCTCCGAAGAAGACCGTCACTAAAACCACATTAACTTCAGAGATAGCAGTGATTTAAAATAGCCAATCAAGGCTCTTAGACGTCCCACGGACTACATACCAAGGTATAAAGTTGTACCAATCAGGATAGATAAATTCATAAATCCATAATACAAACTTACAAGCCAAGTAATCGAGTTAGGTTTTACACATTTTCCAGCTTCAAGTGGCAATCCAAAATAAACAGTACATTATCCGAATTTAACACACTACAGCCCACACAAATAGTCATAGTATACAAATACATCCCAACACGAAACATGGATAAGTTTCAAAGCTTTCAATTTCCAGAACCTGTCAAGGAAAACAAATAAACGTGGGGTGAGCTAAAGCTCAGTGGTGCCCCAAAACATGCAGTCACGTAAATCAAACAGCGAGTAATAATTTAACCAAATTGAACAGTTAGGAAAGCGTATAACAGTACAAGGTAGGATACAGGGCTCTCAGGAGCCATTTTCCTCGCTTGATCACCATTCATCGTAGTTGACCCTCCGTCAACTCTCACTACTTATAGTCCATGTAGATCCACTCATTTTAATCCTAACCCGTCACCGTTCTTACCCCTGTCCCGGGCCCGCTCACCGACTAAGGACGCAGTATACTCGAGATATACCCGTAGATAATTGGGAGCAGTATACTTTAGTATACCCTCAGGAAATTGGTCGAGGGATTCACCCAGCGACATTTCCGTAGTTGGATTCAGAAGTCGAAGGATTCACCCAACGACACAACTACATTTTGTGGTTACCAGATCAGGATAAGAGGCCCTCCCACCCTTAAGGTGTGGTACATTCCCCTGCCTAGTGATTTAGTACTTGAGATAGGATAAGAGGCCCTCCCACCCTCAGGTGTGGTACATTCCCCTACTCAGTACTTAGCACATGAGATAGGATAAGAGGCCCTCCCACCCTTAAGGTGTGATACATTCCCCTACTCAGTGCTTAGCAAATGCAAGCAGAATATTTCACGAAAATATTTCAAGCAAGTCACCACTCGAAAGGCTAGTGCGATAAAGTACACACTGCTCACTTCGATGGATCAGAAAATCATTATCCAATTATCACATATCAAGTCAAGAAAGCACTTTAATCAAGTAGGCATAGAACAAGCAGGGACACTCACCAAGAGTGGAGTTCAGATATCAAGTTGGGAATCGAATTCCGCGTCCTCGCAATATCCTAAAAACCAAATTTTGAAACTATAAGTTTCTATTCAGTTTTTAAGCTTATACACATCGAGGTATATTTAATATACCACTAGTTTACTTTCCCTTAGTAAATTCAAGAACCTACTTAGGTTGAAACTTGACAAAAGTAGTAGAAATGTTTCTCATAGTTTTCCTTGAGATACTTTTTTTTATAAAAGGGTAACTAGTATTATTTTTCTTGAAATAAGTCGACAAACGTCTTAAAATCCACGTTAAAATCCAGTGATTTAAATACTCAAATTCAGCATACAATTACTTAACTAACTGATTAACATTTCTAGCTCAAAAATTAAGTTCGATCAACAACACAAGTCATCCAATTTCCAAAAAGAATCTCCAGCTAGCCTCGGCTTGAGCTGCACAAAAACTGGTTGCATTTTATTTTTATTTTCTGTTCTAACTCAACTAATTAACTACATGCAGAGCTTAATCATCTTGTAATTTACTAGTTAATCATGGTTAGAAGCTCAAAACAGCAAAATTGAACCAAATGGAGCCGCATTATTCAAGTCAAGTTCTCGGCAGTCCAACTTGCGCACATAACAGAATTTCTTTTCCTAACTCACTCACCCGGCTGTCTCAACTTAACATGCATTATCCTAGATGGCTTAATCTTCTTGTTTTTGATTGGTTAAACACGTAATTCAGCTCAGATTGTCACCGGAAAACAAAAATAAAGCTGTATGTTCAACTCAGCTTCTCGGCAGAAACTTTTCATCAAAACAGAATTTTCTGGTGTCTTGATTTCATCATCCGATTACACAAACAATACATGCATGCCCCTAGATGGCTCAATCTACCTCCGATCAATCCTAAAATGGTCCAGAAATTACCTCACAGAAAGCTAAGCCTTCGCACAGGAAATCTGAAAAATTTTCCTTCCTCTCGGCTCTCACGCATGCAGTAGATTTTGGTTGCAGTAATTGCTGCTGGAAACTGATTGCAGCTAGTATGGTGTTGCGGTGAAGATGGTTGTGGTTGGTGGAAGGTGAAGAGTGCGACAAGGGGTGGAGCTCACGCAGTGCTGCTCCCCTTTCTTCTCTCCAGCTCACGGACAGAGCAGGAAAAATTTGCAGTTCGCGGATTCTTTTCTTCCCTCTCGGATTGTAGAGTGCGGCTCAGTCACTCCCTCTCTATCTCAGTCGATGTTAACGAGGTGAAGGTGGAGTGTGGTCTGAGTGAATTGTTGCAGAGGAAATGGAATGGAGTTGCGGTAGTGGTTTGTGATATAGGAATGAAGTAGAAAATATGGTGCCGCGGTTTTGGAGAAGGAAGAAAGAATGATTTACGGTTTTGGAGCAGAGGTTGCGTGTGTGCGAATTGGTTGCGTATCGAATTGGAGAAAATGTGATTGGCCGATAGTTGCGGTGATTAAAATTGTTGTCAGAGGTTTCGTTTGGTTTGCATGGAAATGTAAGGGCATTTTAGTCTCTTCACTTTGCTCCCTAACCTCAACTTAATTTCTCAAATCCAACTTAATTATAAAAACTATCCCCAAGTGTGATTTGAACGCCTAATTATACCCTAATATACCTAAACCATTTTTATCGAATAATTCTCGATTAAACTTTAATATTAAGGTTCCTAGTAATTCCTATATTATTTAGCGATTAAATTAGTTATTAGAATTTCCAATTATTATTTCTCAAGAAGTGGAGTTAGTCTAACTCGAAATTTATCGATTTAGTAATATAAAGTCAAGTGAAATAATAATTAAATCCAAGGGTGTCAATTTGCACATAAAAATTATTTTTACGCACTTATTGTGAAAACAAAGAAAGATAAGGATATATTTATCGAATTTTCACGCCTTAAGTATGTTTAGTATATTAGAATCATATTTATCTAAAATTCATTGGTTTTCATCTTAACGCGGAAATTCTTATTAACATTTAACATTAGCAACTAATTGGAATTAATCATAGGAACTTAAATAATTTATTTTAAGATAGTAAAGCTATCGACTCAAGTATCATTAATTTAGCATAAAGGAATTAAGTATTCTAACATTTTATGTTAAGGCGAAAAATTAATCTAACCCTAAAGTTATTAATTTACTCTAGCAAAACCAAGAAATTTCATACTTAGGAGAATTATATTATTTTTCACATAAACCTATTTTACGTACTTAATTGCAAACAAGTAAAAGTAATGCTAGAAATTATTAAGGAATAAAAGAAATGCAAATGAAATATGCACTGGCTTATATATCTATTTTCAGGGTTCTCACATCTCCCCTCCTTAAAATGAATTTTGTCCTCAAAATTCTCACCTTCTTGTATTTTTGGGCACCCGCAATTGGTGCTCGCTCTTCCGCACTAAGCATTTCTTTTTTTTCATCATCCGTGTATTTTTAAATACCACAAGCCTGGGGTGGGTCACGACCCTTGCGAGGGTTCCTAGGTTGACCTCTTCCATTTGGTCCTCCGTTAGCTCCATTATCTCTTTCTCTGGCGCCTCTGGCACCAGCTCCTCTCGCTAGAGCGCCTCGTGGTGCTCCATGACTATTTACTCCACCCGTTCCTCGACCCACTTTGGCCGGTGGAGCATTTGCATAAGTTGACTCCCGACTGCTGCTAGGTGCAACTCTTTTCTTGTCCTGGAAAGTTTTTACTTGAGCTCTAGCAACTTCAACCCTTTGAGCTCTCTCTACAGCATCAGCAAATGTGTCTATCCGAACAGCAGCTAATCCCTCCTGAATTTCCACATTTAGTCCCTGCACAAACCTCCTCACACGCCTTTGCTCCGTAGCTACCAATTCCGGAGCATAACGGGACAATTTCGTGAATTGAATCTCATATTCGGCGACACTCATCGCCCCCTGCCTACACTTGATGAAATCATCCTCTCTTTTCTCTTGGATGAGAGGGGGTAAAAACTTGGCATTGAACTCCCTTGTGAAGTTCGCCCAAGTCCTGGGAATATGATTCCTGTCCCAATTGACCCTAATTAGGTTCCACCAGGAACGAGCAGCTCCCTCAAACTGGAATGCCGCAAAAGTCACTTGCCTCTCTTCTGTATAATTTAGAGCGGCAAAGATATCAGAGATCCTTTCCCACCAACCTTCTGCTACCTCAGGTTCTGGGCCTCCATAGAACTTAGGAGGTCCAAATTTCAAGAATCTCTCTAATGCCCGATCCTCAGAATCGATTGGGCCTCCTTGCTGATGCACCGCTCCATGAACTTGGTGCTCAGTCATGCGCTCTAACACATCAGTTATTCTATTGATTGCAGTGGCCACTGGATCTCCGGCCACGTTTCCCTGATCATGGTCGAGGTTAACCTCGGGTTCCCCATCACCACCACCCTCGGGGTGTTGCCTAGTTGGTCTCCCACGTCCTTTACCTCTAACTTGAAGATCCATAGCCTAGTTATGCCTATTGATCAAAATAAAGTAATCAAGCGAAGATGTTGCTATTTATTTACTTGTTATTATTAAGTGAAGTCAACATGAATACCAAGAGAAAAAAAAAATTAAACACTTAAAGCGTATATTCACATACCAAAGTTCATATAACTTTAGAAGCCAGACAATTCACGGGTACATTCAATATTTTTATACGTAACTCAACTTCGATCTTTATATACATGAAGGAAAACAATTCAATAATATACAAATTATTATAACCACATAGCTAATAGCTCAACCCTTAGTTTAGATTCAACTTAACCTTCATTAGTTCAGTCCTCGACAATCCCACTAGACCCCCTTAGTAACACTAATCAAATTTCCTTAGTAAATTGTAGATCTACTACGTCTAATATCAAATCAAATAATATGATCATTACTTAAGTACATCAGTGGCTCTGAAGTATTCTAAATGATCTCAAACATTTCATACTTTGGCTTTTCTAATAACCTAACAACTAGTTATCGTTATCCTTTTGAACATTGGTCCCAACTAATCCTCCAATAACACTTAAGGAGCCACACCGTCATCGAGAACTCACCTCATATGGCAAATTCATCTCAAAAGCAGAATTGGCCCTAATCTTCAAGGTCTCACTATTGGCTCTTCAACTTTAACTTTCAAAAGCTAGACTTGATCCTTTCAATTCATTTTTTTTTCTCCAAAATTGATCATGCTTTCTAGTCACATCATAATGCAGTATACTGAATTCTTTTCAATTGCAAATACTCCATTAAATGTAATATTTGGTACTCGGGTACAAGAATCCGAAAATAAGATGATTCACAACTCAAGCTGGCCAGTCCCAAGCATGAATCACCTATATTTGAGATTCCTACCCAACATACATATCTAATTCCCTTAGCAATAGTAATTAGTTCAACACTTAATAGGCCTTTCCCCACGGTCTGAGAACCTTTTCCCGGTTTGAACTCGATAAGAGCTCTGATACCACCTGTGGCGACCCCACTTCCCCCTAAGGCGAACGAAAGGGTTGGCGGGCCGTCTGCCCAGCTCTCGCCAGGACTCACACAAGCATTCTAACCCAAAACCTTTCGAAGAATAACCTAATCTATTACAAAACAAATCCTCCGAAGAAGACCGTCACTAAAACCACATTAACTTCAGAGATAGCAGTGATTTAAAATAGCCAATCAAGGCTCTTAGACGTCCCACGGACTACATACCAAGGTATAAAGTCGTACCAATCCGGATAGATAAATTCATAAATCCATAATACAAACTTACAAGCCAAGTAATCGAGTTAGGTTTTACACATTTTCCAGCTTCAAGTGGCAATCCAAAATAAACAGTACATTATCCGAATTTAACACACTACAGCCCACACAAATAGTCATAGTATACAAATACATCCCAACACGAAACATGGATAAGTTTCAAAGCTTTCAATTTCCAGAACCTGTCAAGGAAAACAAATAAACGTGGGGTGAGCTAAAGCTCAGTGGTGCCCCAAAACATGCAGTCACGTAAATCAAACAGCGAGTAATAATTTAACCAAATTGAACAGTTAGGAAAGCGTATAACAGCACAAGGTAGGATACAGGGCTCTCAGGAGCCATTTTCCTCGCTTGATCACCATTCATCGTAGTTGACCCTCCGTCAACTCTCACTACTTATAGTCCATGTAGATCCACTCATTTTAATCCTAACCCGTCACCGTTCTTACCCCTGTCCCGGGCCCGCTCACCGACTAAGGACGCAGTATACTCGAGATATACCCGTAGATAATTGGGAGCAGTATACTTTAGTATACCCTCAGGAAATTGGTCGAGGGATTCACCCAGCGACATTTCCGTAGTTGGATTCAGAAGTCGAAGGATTCACCCAACGACACAACTACATTTTGTGGTTACCAGATCAGGATAAGAGGCCCTCCCACCCTTAAGGTGTGGTACATTCCCCTGCCTAGTGATTTAGTACTTGAGATAGGATAAGAGGCCCTCCCACCCTCAGGTGTGGTACATTCCCCTACTCAGTACTTAGCACATGAGATAGGATAAGAGGCCCTCCCACCCTTAAGGTGTGGTACATTCCCCTACTCAGTGCTTAGCAAATGCAAGCAGAATATTTCATGAAAATATTTCAAGCAAGTCACCACATGAAAGGCTAGTGCGATAAAGTACACACTGCTCACTTCGATGGATCAGAAAATCATTATCCAATTATCACATATCAAGTCAAGAAAGCACTTTAATCAAGTAGGCATAGAACAAGCAGGGACACTCACCAAGAGTGGAGTTCCGATATCAAGTTGGGAATCGAATTCCGCATCCTCGCAATATCCTAAAAACCAAAATTTGAAACTATAAGTTTCTATTCGGTTTTTAAGCTTATACACATCGAGGTATATTTAATATACCACTAGTTTACTTTCCCTTAGTAAATTCAAGAACCTACTTAGGTTGAAACTTGACAAAAGTAGTAGAAATGTTTCTTATAGTTTTCCTTGAGATACTTTTTTTTATAAAAGGGTAACTAGTATTATTTTTCTTGAAATAAGTCGACAAACCTCTTAAAATCCACGTTAGGAAGTTACTTTGAACATTTCTTTAAAGCTATGGTTCTTGCAAAATTATTACTAAAACTATTTTACCTAAAATAAGTTTCTTGCCGAGCAAGTTTCTATGCTTTTAACTAAAATTATTAAAATTCTTATTTCGGAACTTTTCCAACCGACAACTATCCAAGTGCAAAACTTAATGAAAGAAAAGGAATTAAAATAAAACTTAGGGTTTTCAAAAGCTAGAGAATTTATTTACTATAGCTATCAAGGCTAGTTTGAGCTAAAAGAAATTATCGAGTTGGAAAATTTAGGCAAAACACTAGATATTGAGTCTTATAGTCTAATACTAGCTGAAAAATATTTTTGATCAGTTTGATCATAGTTACTCGAGTTCACAAGGTCGAAACGACTTCCACAGCTCCGATTCCGTTTCGAAATCATATTATGGATCAAATTTAGCGACATGGCAAAATCACATAGCAAATCACTAGGGCTTCTTCAATCATTAGCCCTAGATTTCAACAGATGCATTTCTGATAAAAAAAAAATAAAATGAATGACCAAGGCTTCGTCAATCATTAGCACTTGGTTTTAGCACGTTCATTTCACATCTCAACTAAATCCAAAACGAATGTAAGGCCTCCAAGTAAATCCAGAAATTTTATTTCATTAAACTCTTATACTTATATAAAATCATCCAAATGGCCAAGGGCTTCATCAATCATTAGCCCTTAGCATCCAACAATTCGTTTTTATAGCAACAAAGCTAACAATTCAAATGTTTAAATTTACTAGCAGGTATTCACCAAGGACCAATTTTGCAACAACCTCATGCCCAAGTATTTGATCCAAAGCCAAGAAATTCCATCTATAGTATCAAATTGTCACCCCAAAATTCAAATGCATGACCATCTCAAGGTATTATAAAGCGATATCAACAATAATATAATCTTTCACAGCCCCAAACTCTATAAAGAAATCAATAAATAATTCCTTTTCAAACTCGGCTAAGGCTGGAAAATTTCCAGCTTATATTCCAACATTTTTGGTTCAATTTTTCAATATGTCTATTATTTCATCACTAAACAATTTGCACCACTTAAATATACATCTCTCATACATTTTTATACCATTACATTCCAAGAACAAAAAAAATGAAATTCCAGAAACCAATCAAAATTTCCATTCCTCCTCTCTTAATTGAACTGAAAATTTTTCCAACACTTAGATGTTCTTAACCCAATTTTTCCTTGGCTAATTCAGTGATTTAAATACTCAAATTCAGCATACAATTACTTAACTAACTGATTAACATTTCTAGCTCAAAAATTAAGTTCGATCAACAACACAAGTCATCCAATTTCCAAAAAGAATCTCCAGCTAGCCTCGGCTTGAGCTGCACAAAAACTGGTTGCATTTTATTTTTATTTTCTGTTCTAACTCAACTAATTAACTACATGCAGAGCTTAATCATCTTGTAATTTACTAGTTAATCATGGTTAGAAGCTCAAAACAGCAAAATTGAACCAAATGGAGCCGCATTATTCAAGTCAAGTTCTCGGCAGTCCAACTTGCGCACATAACAGAATTTCTTTTCCTAACTCACTCACCCGGCTGTCTCAACTTAACATGCATTATCCTAGATGGCTTAATCTTCTTGTTTTTGATTGGTTAAACACGTAATTCAGCTCAGATTGTCACCGGAAAACAAAAATAAAGCTGTATGTTCAACTCAGCTTCTCGGCA
Organism: Coffea eugenioides; assembly: GCF_003713205.1. Classification (NCBI taxonomy): domain Eukaryota; kingdom Viridiplantae; phylum Streptophyta; class Magnoliopsida; order Gentianales; family Rubiaceae; genus Coffea; species Coffea eugenioides. The sequence goes on from NC_040036.1 coordinate 22,326,231, forward strand.
GAAACTTTTCATCAAAACAGAATTTTCTGGTGTCTTGATTTCATCATCCGATTACACAAACAATACATGCATGCCCCTAGATGGCTCAATCTACCTCCGATCAATCCTAAAATGGTCCAGAAATTACCTCACAGAAAGCTAAGCCTTCGCACAGGAAATCTGAAAAATTTTCCTTCCTCTCGGCTCTCACGCATGCAGTAGATTTTGGTTGCAGTAATTGCTGCTGGAAACTGATTGCAGCTAGTATGGTGTTGCGGTGAAGATGGTTGTGGTTGGTGGAAGGTGAAGAGTGCGACAAGGGGTGGAGCTCACGCAGTGCTGCTCCCCTTTCTTCTCTCCAGCTCACGGACAGAGCAGGAAAAATTTGCAGCTCGCGGATTCTTTTCTTCCCTCTCGGATTGCAGAGTGCGGCTCAGTCACTCCCTCTCTATCTCAGTCGATGTTAACGAGGTGAAGGTGGAGTGTGGTCTGAGTGAATTGTTGCAGAGGAAATGGAATGGAGTTGCGGTAGTGGTTTGTGATATAGGAATGAAGTAGAAAATATGGTGCCGCGGTTTTGGAGAAGGAAGAAAGAATGATTTATGGTTTTGGAGCAGAGGTTGCGTGTGTGCGAATTGGTTGCGTATCGAATTGGAGAAAATGTGATTGGCCGATAGTTGCGGTGATTAAAATTGTTGTCAGAGGTTTCGTTTGGTTTGCATGGAAATGTAAGGGCATTTTAGTCTCTTCACTTTGCTCCCTAACCTCAACTTAATTTCTCAAATCCAACTTAATTATAAAAACTATCCCCAAGTGTGATTTGAACGCCTAATTATACCCTAATATACCTAAACCATTTTTATCGAATAATTCTCGATTAAACTTTAATATTAAGGTTCCTAGTAATTCCTATATTATTTAGCGATTAAATTAGTTATTAGAATTTCCAATTATTATTTCTCAAGAAGTGGAGTTAGTCTAACTCGAAATTTATCGATTTAGTAATATAAAGTCAAGTGAAATAATAATTAAATCCAAGGGTGTCAATTTGCACATAAAAATTATTTTTACGCACTTATTGTGAAAACAAAGAAAGATAAGGATATATTTATCGAATTTTCACGCCTTAAGTATGTTTAGTATATTAGAATCATATTTATCTAAAATTCATTGGTTTTCATCTTAACGCGGAAATTCTTATTAACATTTAACATTAGCAACTAATTGGAATTAATCATAGGAACTTAAATAATTTATTTTAAGATAGTAAAGCTATCGACTCAAGTATCATTAATTTAGCATAAAGGAATTAAGTATTCTAACATTTTATGTTAAGGCGAAAAAATTAATCTAACCCTAAAGATTTTAATTTAGTCTAACAAAACCAAGAAATTTCATAACTTAGGAAAATTATATTATTTTTCTCATAAACCTATTTTTACGTACTTAATTGCGAACAAGTAAAGGTAATGCTACAAATTATTAAGGAATAAAAAAAAATGCAAATGAAATATGCACTGGCTTATGTATCTATTTTCAGGGTTCTCACAATGGACAGATTTTTAGTGAATCTAGGATGAATTGGGGAAAGTTTAATAGTTTTTCCTTAGAATTTATAGTGTTGATTTCCGTTGATCAAAATTTTGGCTATTTTTATCGTTTAATTCAAATAAATAGGTTCCATCTCCTCTCTTATAAACTTAGCGTTTGATTTGGCAAATTCCACTTCGAGTCACCAATGTTAGTACCTCGTTTTAGAATTTTTCGATTATTCCAATTAGGTTTTTGTTTGCCTTAATTTCTTTAACGTACATGATTTATTAGGTATTTTCCCGTCGTGATTAATTTTTATTTCGTGTTTAATTTTTATCTTTATATTTAACTTTTTGTTTCATGTTACTTAATTATTAATTAAAGTGGTACCTTAACCCATTTATTGTTTTGGAGGGTAAATTAGTAATTTCACTTCGTTAGGGCATCGATTCAAGGGAGGTACACTCTATCCCTTATTTTGACCTTGTTTGACCCTATGTGATCCAACGTGCTAAGTGAGAATTGCATGTCTACTTTGCTTTCCTTGATTTTCCTTAATTCATTTCATTTATTTCATTTACTTTTGCTTTTATTAAGTCATTCTTTTATTTATTTATGGGGTATGTGTACACCTCTTGGCTTGTAATAGATAGGGCTCGGAGAGCATTTTTATTCATTTTTCCCCCTTCCCAATTTGTTTTAGTTAGCCAATGTAATAGGTTCATTAGTATGATTTGCGTGCTTATGTGCTACGTGTTACTTGCTTTCTTAGGGTCTTGCATTTAGATACCATGCCTATGTGTTATGTGCAATATGTGATTTATGTGTTTATTTGCTTTATTAGCCTTTACATGATTTATTTGGTTTATAATGAATGTGTGGCGTCACCGTGGCTAGTCCAACGCTGGTCATGGTCTTTCCTCTCGAGTTCTCGCAAGTCCAATGCTTGTGAGAGAATTTTAGAAAAGGGCTAGTCCAATGCTAGACCCAATAGGCCGTCCCCTCTCGTTAGTACATACTTGCATGTTTCACTACATTTCATACATTTTTACTTAGTTTTCTAGCACTTGGCATGATCCTCCAACCCTTTCCCCTTCATTTTAGGTTTTTGCATCTTCATGCTAGTTATAGGGTACATTTGCTTGAGAGTCCCCTTTAGGTAAGGGAAACGAGCGAGTGTGGCTACAAAATAGCCTTAGCACGCTAGTTCTTCCTTCTAATCAAAGGAAAAATTAAAATCATGAAGATAGAAGTCATTCTCGTACCCGACTTGATGCATTCCTCTAGGTTCATGCACCTCCATTTTACCATATCATTTTTTCATCTACATTTTCTCACTACTTATATTTTTCTCACTCCACATGCCATGTTCACACATTTCTCTTCTTTCCCTATCACTCATTTATTTTCTACCTCACAAATTGCACCCAATTGTACTTAGATGCATTTACTACCATTATACCATATTTTATCCACTTGCACACATACACCTTCATTTTCTCAATTGGCACACATGCACTTTTCTTACATTTGCACACATGCATTTTTATTACATTTGCACACATGCACTTTTATTACATTTGCACACGTGCACTCACATTTGTATTTTATTTTATTTTATTTTGCATTCTTCTCACATTTTCACACTTGCATTCATATTTGAGTCTTCATTTGCATTACCCGTGACCTCTATGAGAGTTTTCCTTATTGGCCATCACAACTCATGTGATTGGGACCAAAAAGCCTCATAAGAGACATTTTAGATCTAGGATTGCATTTTTCATATCCATTAGTCACATCCAACATGTAAAACATATTTTGGGTAGAAGCATTAGGAAAAGTGGGGCTAAGTCACACAACTAGCTTTAGCTAGGGTAAGGGAGTGCCTTAGGCTTTGCTTTTGCCTTCTCCCTTATCAAATGTGACCCCCGATCCCTTTCTTTGGTTACGTAGACCTAAAAGTTCTTTAAAAAGGGTTTGTTTACTTTTCTTTCCAAAAAATCACTTTTTGGGTGACTTGGTACACCCTAACTCTATACCAAGTGGCGACTCCATTTTCCATTCAAAAAACCCTTTTTGAACTGTTTGTTTGGCCAAACCGTCGCATTTCACAATCCCACGGCCTTTTATTTTCATCTTCACACACGTTCACATACACACTACTTTCACATCTCAAAAAGTGGGGCGCGACACTACTGCAGTAGTATTGTTCATCTGCCGCTACTGTAGCATACTGTGCAGTACTGTTCATACGAAAAATTTTTTTTGTTTACCTTGTGTTTGTTTTTTGTTGTTCTTGTTTCTTGTAGTTGGCTTGGTGATTTCTTGAAGTTCTTGGATTGCATAGTGGGTTCTTGAAAAAAATCTTGAGACTTTGAAAACACTAAAAGTCATCCTCTTGATCTTGAAGTATGGCTACCTTGTTTGGTTTCCAAACCTTGATTGGTTTCCAAATATTGATTGATTTCCAATCAAAGACCCGTTCCTACATTTTGGCCACCCCCTCTCCTATTTTTTAGGACTTTCCTTATCCCATTCATCTTATCCTCATTTTCGGCCATCTCTTCCTATATTTTAGGAAGTTAGCCGCCACTTGTCACCCCTTTTTAGGAGAACAATTCGGATACACAAAGACAAGAAAAGGCAGCCTTGCGCTGGATTTGGAAATTGAGAGGGATTTGGAATCTTATTTCCACATTCTTGATTTCTAGCAATTTGCTTTCCAAAAGTGAATCCAAGAATCAAACAAACTAAACTTCCAAATTCCAACCAAGTACAATTGGATTGACAAATGGAGCATGTGCAATGGTTCGTGTTCATAATCAAGTTGAATTGGCGACATGCTTCTTGGATTGCATCTATCAAGACAATCTCCGAGTTACTCCTTTGTAAGCAAGCACTCGATTTGAGGACAAATCGTCTTTCAAGAGGAGGGGAATGATGAGAACATGATGATTTGGATTCCTTTCAAGTCCAAGAAAATTCATTTTACAAGTCTTCACATTCCAATGATGGTTGATGGTGCAATCGAGTTCGAGAATCATTGAAGATCCAACCCCGTGTCATGCTTATTTCTTGTTATCATTTATTTAATTGAGTTTTCGGCAATGTTAGTTGTTAATTAGAGCTAATTTGAGAGTTAAGTAAGTTGTTTGAATTAGGGAATAAAGGCTAAGGTCATGTTGACCATAGTTAAGCCAATTTGAGTTAGTTAGTTTCCTATTCTAGTTGAATTAGAGTTTTAGGAAAATAGTTAATTGCTTCCAAATTTGTTTAGAAAGTTGTGTCAAGTTTGGAAGTCAAGTGAAATAAGGAAACTTGTATTGTTTCCAATTAAGATTAGGATTTTGAGTCTTGTAAGGTTATAAATAGCCAACTTTATTTAACTATTCAATATATGATATTGAAGATGAATTAATAAAAAGAGAGTTGTCTCCTTTTATGGAGTTCCTTGATGGAACTTAAATTTCTTCTTGAACTGTATCAAGTATTTAGCTTGGATACTTGTGGTGTTCAAGGCAAAATGATCATATCATCTGGTTCTTTCAAGCCAATAACCAATCCACTAGATTTCTAGAAACAGGTTCTCTTTAGATCTAGCAAGGTAGTTATTGTTCCATAACCTGATCAAGATAGATCCTTCCGCTGCCTGATCGATTCGGTTCTTCAAGACAGGTTCTTGTTGGGTCGAGTTCGTATCACATAATTTCCTCTAACTGCCAACCACTCCATCGATCCCAATTCTCAGCAAAAAGCCTAGCCACTCAAAATTCACTCTTTTTGGAAGATTCAAGCTTACATTCTAGTCTCATCTGCAATCTTAGTCCATCTCATTCACACATTTATCACTTTCTGCAATAAAATCATCTTGCATTTCATCATGGTAAGAGTGAGAGGAGGCTCTGCTGGTACCGAACGCACTACCAGGCTAAGAGATGAAGACATTGAAATTGTCGAGCCTTCCACTAGAAAATCATCAAGAAAAAGAACTGAAACACGATGTGGAAAAAGAAAATATTCTGCCAGAGAGAAACAAACTGATCAGACTGAAGAACAGCCAACTGTATTGCCCGATATCAGTGATGATGAACAACCAACTACTGAGCCTTCCACTAGGAAATCACCTAGACAAAGGACTGAGACTCGCGGTGGAAAGAGGAAACGTCCTACTAGAGGGCAATCTGCTGCTCAAACTGAGAAGAGCCAACCCTATTGCCCAAGTTTATAGATGATGATGTCAGAGAAAGGTTTGAATGGATTTCACAGAAGGGTTTCATCACTCAAAGGACCATTATCCCCTCTGAATTCCGTAAGTTTGACCTTGAACCAGTTCTTAAGCTCTTTGAATTCCAAAAATGGTCTACATTTTGTCCCTACCCAGCACTTATTATTCTGATATGCTTCATCAGTTCTTTGCTAACCTTAAGAAGGGTAGTTCACACACTGATCTGGTTTCTCGTGTCAATTCAGTTGATATTGCATTCAATCCTGACATTGTTAATGTTGTTCTAAAGACCAAAATTGAAGATGATTTTAAAGGAAAAATTATAAATTTTTTCTCTTATGAAGAGTTTCCGACTGCTTATCACTATTTTCACATTACAAAACTGATGACTTACTTTCCGATTGCTACAAGGAGTCTGTTTTGGAGTTTAGGACAAAAAGTCGTAATGAAACTCCTATCACTCCCAGACCTCCCAGAGATCAGCTTCAATATGTTTCACCCTTCACCATCCATCCTAGAAAATCATCCACTCAGTCTTCCTCATCCAACCATGAAATCATCTCCTTATTTGAAGAGCTCAAACAACACATTCTCCTTCTTGAAGATGGTCTGATGATGACCATGTCACCTGAGCAGCAAGGCACTTTTATTGACAAAAGAAACCTACTTGTGCTCCCTATCCCTCAAAAAGATGAAAATGTGCATCAAAAAGAGCCTTGGATTGACTCAACTCCCGTTCCACAAGATAAAGGACCACAACCTGAGTCCACT